>NC_051443.1:2662095-2668156 GCF_001649575.2 Kryptolebias marmoratus
GTTGTGCTGAAAAAAATGACTCCAAACATGGCAGGTTAAACCACTTTTAGGGTGAAATATAAAGCAAATTTAAAATAGTCCAAAAAACGTCCAGTTTCACCCTAGACCCCAGAGGGTTAAAACAGCAAGCTGTGGATGTGAGTTTAGTTTTGAGGGGGCAGCTTTGATTTTTATAGGATCTGTCTTCATCTGCCTGCTCTTGATAATGTGTCACCAGAATGAAACTAAAGAGACATGAAATTACATTTTTCTACCTTAACAGACATTTCTGTTGCAGGCACTGAAGAACCTTGTGAACATGAAGTTTGTGTTGTTCCTAATTATCTGAAAAGATCCAGATATAATTTAAATAAAAGTCTCTTAAGACATCATTCACTAGGGTTTGGAATACAACTGAAGCATTAGTAAGCCCAAAAGACATTATCAACTTCCTCAAAGCGGCCCGGCAGAGTGTTAAATTTCTGTCTGTAAGGCTGACACCCTGTCTACTTTCAAGACTAGGCTTAAGTCTTTCCTTGTTGATAAATACTATAGGCTTGGGTTTCCTGAGCTATCTCTTATGTTGCTGTAGGCTTAGACTGCTGGAGGACATCTACACACACACACCAGGATTTTATTTATGGACTTCTCATCAGCTTTCAACACAGTAAACAGCAACACTCTGTTGCACTGCTTCTCTGACCTTGGGGGTTACCTTGCACTGGTCTATGGACTTTTTAAAGGACAGACCACACACAGCAGTCAGTTTTCATCAAACTCACTCGTAAATAAAGACAAATAGGACTCCCAGTGATGTCATGACAAAAGCAGTGGCATATAAAAAGCGCCAAAACAATAAATAAGTGACAAAACTACTAGCCATCAAAATTTAAAAGTTCTATAACATAAGTACAAATCTACAACAAAGGGGAAGGAAAGGATCAAGACAAAGAAAAAGGAAAGAAACAAACTTCAAAAAGCTACTCTAGCTAGACAACTAGCAACACGTCCGTCAGATATGGAGGTACTGGACAAGAAACCAAGAACCAAGAAGTTTACAATCATACTAAGATTCTAAGATTACTCTCAAAAGTCTAGAGCAAGCTGTCATAGACATAAAAAATCAAATGGCAGTACATCAGGAAACAAATGAACAAATAGATGACAGTCACCAAGTGTAATTTACACCGATGCTCCACCAGATGGCAGTGTGATATCTGACTCGGCATGATACTGAACTGTCTGAAAAATACAAAGATCTTCAAAACAGAATGAGACAAAAAAAAAAAAAAAACTAAAGGTCTTTCAAGAAGTGATGGTAACAGTACGTTGAGTTTTATGAAGGAACTACTCCAGAAAATGCTTAAATTGCAGGCAGAAGAGAGTATTTATATCAAGAGAGGACACCGCTCAAGACCTAAAAACCCAACAACCCTCAGACTGATAATGGTGAGATTCCTCAATTCTGCAATGAAGAATCAGATGATACACCAGGCATGAAACCATGAAAAAATCTTCTTTTAAAGAAGTTGCTTTTTATCAAGATTACTCTAAATCTATACAAGAGGCAAGTGAAGGTTCTTGAGGTAGTAAAAACAAAAGCAAAATGCCTGTACCCAGCACAGTTAAAAGTACAAATGGAAATGGGAGAGAAAACCTTTGCAATATTCATAAGCACAACGTCTCTTCTTAAAGACTTTTGTGTCGACACCCGCTGTGGAGACAGAACAAACAGAGGAGAAGCTAGAAGAAGGATGGAGGAGCAAAGTTAAAAGGAAGTCAGACTCTGCAAGAATAAACTTAATTGTGAACATCAAGGAAAATCAAGAATAAAAATGGAGGTGAGAAGGTTACTTCTAAAAAACACATAATGAATAATAGATACTCTATAAATAAGAGATCGTTGTCACATACAGTATGTTTACATACTAAAATTAAAGGCTTCAGAGTTCAGATAGATGATGAGTTTAAGTTCTGTCTGAGTAAACTGCATCACTTATGTCGTTTTCACATTTGGATATAATATTGGTCATGTTTGTACTGTTTTCCTTTCCACAGAAAGGGTAAATCACACCAATCTGGCCCAAGGTCAACAGCGTCTGAACACAGATATTTTGCTGAGGACAAGAAGTAAGATGAAAAATCTGTTTTATGTCACAAAGTAAATGTTTTCCCTGACATTTTATGGACCAACGTTTGTTAATGTTGACACAATTTAAAATGGCATGTACAGTTATATATATACAGGTCTTTTTCTGTAAGTTAAACAGAAAATGTGTCTTATTTGACTTTTATCAGTCATAATGGAAGAGAGCTTAAGGGATGTTCTTTGTCTATATTGCCACACACACATAATTTGTGTATGTACATATGCTCAGTTCTGGACAAAGATAATTCTTCTGCATTTTGGTAGAGATTGGATGACATATGTGGAAGTTACACCAACAATTAGTGTCATGGCAAGATATTAAAATCTGCCACACCACAATGATCACGCCCTCCAGTGATAAGCCACAGGTTTCAGTATCACCTAACTTTCATATGTTGTATGTTATTTGACACAATTTTAAAAAAATATGGTGGAGCAGGTCAGAAAATGACATCTGTTAGAAAAACTTGTGACTTCCTGTTCTCAGTGGGTGGGCCTAAGGCAATGGTAGAATATTAGCATGTTGATATGTTGAGGACCAGATTATGATGAATTATTTGTACTTTAGTGCAGATCAGATGTTGTGTGTTGGAGTTAAAACAATTTTGGCCTACATTTCTGTATCATGGCAAAATAGTCTAGCCATGCCCACATCCCATTACGAAAACTCAAGCTTTTGATAACGTTTATTCCACCATGATTACTAGTCTACTGACTACATTTGAAGCCAATACTTCACAAGCTTTATGAGGAGTTTGTTCCAATACCCCAAAATTACATGTTTGATTCAAAATCACATCCTATTGGGTTTAGACTATACATTCCAGCAGACTATTTTGTGTACCTGTATGGGTTCTACATGCCTCCCAAATTTTACACCTCTAAGTAAAATTAAATTACTGTGCTGCCAAAATAGGTGACATGGTTGAACCATTTTCTAATGCCTATTGAAATCTTCACAGGATCAAAATGTTTACTTACTTTCCTATCCACAGAGCCACAAGCAAAAACATTATTGACCACTGCCAAAGCTGGGTGATATTATTATTATTATTATTATTATTATTATTATTATTATTATTATTATTATTATTATTATTATTATTATTATTATTATTATTATTAACAACAAAAACAACAACAACAACAACAACAACAATAATAATAATAATAATAATAATAATAATAATAATAATAATAATAATAATAATAATAATAATAATAATAATAATAATAATAATGAGGGTTGTACAGAGAGTAGATTTCATGAGATTTAGAAGTAGGTAAAGAAAACTTCTAAGTTAAAGACAGAATTTAAAACTTACTTCTTCGTCTCTCTCCAGTTCCAGCCCCATATTTTTCAATTTTTCCTCAAACTCTTCCCTCCTAACTGATTTGTGATCTTTTTGGCTGCAGAAGGTCTCTTCCAGACACCCCTTTTCCACATCAGCCACTGCTGATGATTGGCAGGAAGAGGGGTCTTGTTTTCCAGTTTGGAGCCGTTGGAGATCCCCACCTTGTATCTGGGTGCCATGGCTGTGGGTGACATCATTTTCAGTGAGTCGGTGCTCTGAATGTAGATTGGAGCGGCCCCCATCTGGCTCTTGAACAGGATATGTGAGAATGTAGTCCACACGCCGCTGGCCATCTTGGAAAAAGAGCCCATGCTGGCAGCTGGCATTTTCTTCTGCGGTCAGACCCTTCAACAGTAGACAGACTATGGTAATGATTGTGAATTTACGATGCAGAAAATATCACGTAGAAAGACCAATTTTGTTCACAGGAGTGTGTTATTGCTTAAAACATAATTAAACATCAATATTTTTTTTCTTTGGTAATATTTTTAAAAGATATTAATCTTGAAAGGGCTTGGCTGTGGATAATGCATTGGGGAGTTTCTGAGCTTTTTTTCTTGTTTTCTTATGTCCAAAAGAAAGATTTGAAACTTCAAGTGCACATGTGCACCACAGGGCATTGGGGGATCTGCAAAATAAAAAACTAGAGACAAAGCCATGTTATTGTTTGATTTTTTATTTTTAAATATTATTATTTACGTTAAACATCTGCAGAACAGTGGAGCAGTAGCTCTTGCTTCACAGTAAGGAGGCTACAGGTTCAAAACTCAACTGCAACCTTTCTTTGTGAAATTTCCATGTTCTCCCTGTGCATGAGTGGGTTTCCTCTCACAGACCATAAACATGCATATTAGGTTGATCTGAGATTGTGTGAATCCTTATTCCACATTCACACTGTTTTCCTGTTGTTGCTTTTTATGTTTGTTTGTCCGTACATTTTTTGCAATTTAACTACTTCTGCGCCCCCTCCCTGGGCTGCCACCTTATCGTGGTGGAGGGGTTTGAGTGTCCCAATGATCCTAGGAGCTATGCTGTCAGGGGCTTAATGCCCCTAGTAGGGTCACCAAAGGCAGACAGGTCCTAGGTGAGGGGCCCAACGAAGTGCAGCCCAAAGACCCCTTATGATGAGTCATATTGGACACAGTGTTCCCTCGCCCGGACGCGGGTCACCGGGGCCCCACTATGAAGCCAGGCCTGGAGGTGGGGCACGTTGGCGAGCGCCTGGTGGCTGGGCTTTCACCCATGGAGCCCGGCCAGGCACAGCCCGAAGAGGATACGTGGGTCCCCCTTCCCATGGGCTCACCACCTATGGGAAGGGCCAAAGGGTTCGGGTGCAATGTGAGATGGGTGGTGGCCAAAGGCGGGGACCTTGGCGGTCTGATCCTTGGCTACAGAAGCTGGCTCTCCGGACTTGGAATGTCACCTTTCTGGTGGGGAAAGAGCCTGAGCTGGTGTGTGAGGTTGAGAGGTTCCGGCTAGAAATAGTCGGGCTCACCTCAACGCACAGTTCTGGCTCTGGAAGCAGTTTTCTTGAGAGGGGTTGGACACTCTTTCACTCTGGAGTTGCCCACGGTGAGAGGCGCCAAGCAGGAGTGGGCATACTTGTTGCCCCCCATCTTGGTGCCTGTACGTTGGGGTTTACCCCGGTGAACGAGAGGGTAGCCTCCCTCCGCCTGCGTGTGGGGGGACGGGTTCTGACTGTTGTTTGCGTTTATGCGCCAAACAGCAGTTCAAATTACTTTTTGGAGTCCTTGGAGGGATTACTGGAGAGTGCCCCTCCTGGGGACTCCCTTGTTCTGCTGGGGGACTTCAACACACTATGTTCAAACATAAGGGTGTCCATATGTGCTCTTGGCACCAGGACACCCTAGGTCGCAGTTCAATGATCGACTTTGTTGTCGTTTCATCTGATCTGCGGCCGCATGTTTTGGACACTCGGGTGAAGAGAGGGGCGGAGCTGTCAACTGACCACTACCTGGTGGTGAGTTGGCGCCGATGGTGAGGGAGGATGCCGGTCAGACCTGGCAGGCCCAAACGTATTGTGAGGGTCTGTTGGGAACGTCTGGTGGAGTCTCCTGTTAGGCAGAGCTTTAAGTTCCGGGAGAACTTCCAACATGTTCCGGGGGAGGCGGGGGACATTGAGTCCGAGTGGGCCATGTTCCGTGCCTCCATTGTTGAGGCGGCTTATCGGAGCTGTATCCACAAGGTGGTTGGTGCCTGTCGTGGCGGCAACCCTCGAACCCGCTGGTGGACAACGGCGGTGAGGGATGCCGTCAGGCTGAAAAAGGAGTCCTATTGGGCGTTTTTGACCTGTGGGACTCAGGAAGCAGCTGACGGGTACCGGCAGTCCAAGCGGCATGCGGCTCGGTAGGTAGGTAGGTAGGTAGGTAGGTAGGTACATTTATTTATATAGCACTTTTCAGCACAAGGCGACTCAAAGTGCTTTACAACACAAGAACAAAATTACAGACAANAGTTACAGAACATGATAATGAACAAAATTACAGACAGGTACAAGATACAATGATAACTAATTGTCTAAATAAGCTAAGCTAAACCAACAGATCTAAGCATGACT
>NC_051443.1:2668256-2673842 GCF_001649575.2 Kryptolebias marmoratus
GTATATATATATATATATATATATATATATATATATATATATATATATATATATATATATGGGTGTGTGTGTGTGTATATATATATATATATATATATATATATATATATATATGTATAGATATAAAGGTGTGTGTGGGTATGTCGGTGCATGTGTATATAACATCTGATGTAGTATTTCCCAAAAAATCCAACAGATTGTCAAGATGGATCTTACAAACATCACTGTGATAGACCCCATGGGCCATGAGAAAAATTACGGAAGAAGGCTTCTCTGTAACTGGAAGTGATTTAATCATGTTATAATCAGTCAGTCTTTTAGCACTTTTTATTGTGGTTTGATTGTCGTTTGTTAGTACTTCTGCAAATGCACAGAAATTTCCTGAAAGCTAAAGATGCCAGCCAGAGTAACTGGAGTATCAGCAAATATAACTGCTTGCTCTGTCCTCATCTTCACCATCAGAACCAAGGAGTGAAACCAGCAGAGTGGCAGAAGGTGTTGTTTCAGCAGCTTGAGTATTGTTGGAGGTGCTCCTGCAACTGCCATGCTGCTGCACATCCATCTCCCTTTTTTCTGCAAGTCCCATAGTTTCCAGTTTAGTTTGAACTAGTAGGACTTCAGCAGTTGAAGGAAACGAAAGTCTCCTAAACCTCAGGTCAAGGATCATTGCAAGAATCACTGTGTTAGGTGCTGTATCTGAGAAAGTAGTCTCCAATCTCCACTGCTCCTGTAGCTGCTCTGCAGCAGTGAGTTGGAAAGCCCGGAGAGGGGCTAACTCGAAGGCAGACTTCAATAGCCCCTTCAAAAGTAGAAGTATGCCAGATATTGTTGTGGATTTCTGTCCACTCATGAACACTGTGTCAGATTGGGTTGAGAGAGCGGCGAATCCAATGCGCAGACTTATCGTGGTTCCAGGATATAAATAATTTATTTAAAATAAAAAAGAAACAAAAACAAAACACTGACGAGACAGCAAAACCAAACTACAACAAAAAATGCAGCAAAAATGACAAAACAAGACATGGGCAAGGCAGGAACCAGACAGCGCGTGTAAGCGACAATGGACCAGCGAGAGAGTGGAGGAAATGACCAGGTTTTAAAGCAGAGGGTAATTAGGGGAAGTGGGCACAAGTGAGTGATTACAACTTGGAACAGGTGAAGATGGGAGTGGCAGGAAGACAAGAGATAAACAGAGAAGAAGTGAATGATGACAGGAAACCAAGACGCAAGGAACAAGAACTGAACTAAGACAAGATTAAACATAAAGATAACTAAATAACAAAATAAAAAAACAATGAACTCAAACTGGAGCATGAATCAGAAACATGAAAACATAACCCCTGAAAACAGAAAAACAAAGCACCAAGAACCACAGCCAAAAATAAATTCAAAAATACTTAAATTCATGACACACAGTGTTGAAAGGCTGGAAAGGTTCTAAAAGCTTTTCCAGCAGAATCCGCTGTTCTGGTTTCAAATCCAGGTACTTTTTGGCTCTTGGTGTGATAGAGCTGTCAGACAACACTGCCGTTACAGGCCACCTTTGCTCAAGCAGTCGGCGTATTATATAGAATGTACTATTCCATCTAGTGCTAATGTCTTGAACAAGGCTGTGCTCAGGTGTGGCCATTTGTTGTTGTTTCTCTTTCAGCTTAGTGCAGGCCAGCTCACTTTTCTTAAAATGCTCAACTAGACATCTTGCTGCCCCGATAGCTTTTTCAATGCTTGGATGCTTCAATGCAACATTGATCACAAGTTGCAAGGTATGGCTAATGCAACACACAGAAGACCACCCATGCTTCTTCACCAGGATATTTGCCGCAGCCACAATATTGGCACCATTGTCACACACCATGGCAATGATTTTACTAGGAATTTCTAACCTTACTAGTACCTCCTCCGACCACTCTGAGATGTTAGATGCAGTATGTCTATCCTGCAGTAGCATGGTGATGAGGCAGATTGACTTCATGTCCCAGTCACCTGTGATGTAGTGGCAGGTAACCTCAAGGTAAGTTTCATTGGCTACACTTGTCCATACATCCGCAGTGAGAGCAAGTTTGTTGTGGTTTGTATTGAATGCGGTCTTCACTTCCTTGAAATTCTCTTCATATTTTCTCTCCATGAGCTTTGTAAAATGTGTCCTTGAGGGAAGAGTGTAACCTGGATTAAGAGTGTGGATCATTGTAGTGAAGCATTTAACTTCAACCATCGACAGAGGCCTCAAGTCAGTGATGATCATGTTAAGATGAATAAGTCATGGGACACAACGAATCGTAATGAAATTCGTTGCCAACACTTTCAATAATAGATTTTTATCAGTTTTGATGATTCACTGTTGCAGCCCTAATTGAAACTATCAGAAAGTAATCACTAGATGTCCATCTACGTTTGCAGCCACGTTTTGCAGCCACATCTACAGCTGATTAACCTTTGAAGTCAACCCAATTCAAGATGGCCACCATAGCTAATTGACTTCAGCCTACACAAAAATGGCTATAACTCAGTGAATTTTGCAGATATTGGGCTAAAATCTGGAGTTCTAGTTTATGAGACTCATTCACAACACATACTCCAAGCTCTAGAATGTTACCTGATATAATTTATAATTTATAGATTCCAGGCTATTTTTCAATGAGAGTGCTTCGTTTGAGCTGCAAGAGTGGGTGTCAGTGATATTAAATTATTTTTATTATTTATTTAGTGTTCTAAGTGTTATTAAAAAAAAAACTCCATCTCGCCCTATTTGTTCCACTATGCCACAGGTGTCAAACTCCATTCCTCAGGCGCCGCTCTCTTGCTTTAGATGTGTACTTGCTTTAAAACACCTGGTTTAAATGGATGACTTGTTGCCATGCTCCTGATGATTTGGTGAGGAGGTAATTAAACCATTTGAATCAGGTGTGTTGGAGCAGAAAAACCTAAAACCTCCAGGACAGCGGCCCTCAAGGCCTAGAGTTTGACACCCCTGCACTAGGCGGTTCCACTTTCACCTCAAGCTTGGGTCTTCTACCAAAGGAGATCCTTCCTGTCCACAGCCATTAGCATCTAAAACAACTCTTTCATGAAACCAGGATGATGAGTTACAGCAGCATTTAATTTCCCTTTGGGATTAATAAAGTATTTTTGAATTGAATTGAAATTAATAAGGAACTAGTCAATGCATAAAAACACCGAACTGTTGTAAAGAGGAGGTTCACTCATCTGGCATTGTATGAAGCATGTACACTGTGCTGCTTTGGACCCCTTGCACAAGTAAAGTCTCAACTCGATCTGCTGCTGGTCTGTATGGATTATATTGATAAACAATTTATCTAACAGTGGGTACAGCTTAAATTTTAACCATAATTAGTGAATGGCCATTCAACCCTGAAGGTTGTTTTAGTCTTTATCTCTTGTAATCAAAAGCCAGCATTTAAAGGGTTTTAGCACCATTTTTGACATATGAAGAATAGGTACTGAGGGCATATTTCCCATTCCTTCCCCTCAGTAATTGTTACCTGTAAGCAGCATATGAGGAGAGGCATGTGGGCGATGATAACTTTACTGGAAGTCTTTGACTGCAGCTTCTCTGACAGTTTGGTGCAAAGATTCTCAGCACCTGGTGAAAAGAAATAGTTTAGAGTGAATATTTTAGATAAATATTTCCTGTCAGCTGGATTGAATCAAATGATCCAAGTCTCACCCTGTTCCTCAGTTACAGCCCACACCATGAGGTCGACACAGGCAGCATTGGCCTGACACCGCAGTTTGAGCGGACTGAGTTCATTCTGAAGGTATTCCACATCATGAAGAATCCTCTGCAGCTCTGATTGGCTGCTGTTGAACTGCTCCAGAACAAAGTCATGAACCTCCTTCACATAGTCTGTCTCAAGATCTGAAGCATTAAAAACATGTAGGTGCTTACATAATGAAACTAGGAAGCAAGGTTGGAGGATTTTATATTTAAAATAATTTCAGGAACAATATTAAGGAAGGTTCCCTCACCCTTCAGATTGTACAAGGTATCTCTCAGCATTTTAAATATGGCTACATACAGAGGATCACTGAAGGTTTTGTAGAAGAGGTGAAGACCATGATTCATCTGCCAAGAAAGCAAGAATAGTTGAACAATGAAGCAGCAGTGCCACAAAAAAGAGGGGAAAAAACTTTCTATGTAAGAGTTGTACCTCTAGAAGTTCTCCCAAGGTGCTGTCCAGTGATTTTAAAAATGATTCAGAGACAAACTGCTCAACCTGCTCAATACAAACAACCAAAAATGTTTTTTGTCCAACAAAACTGCGAAGTTTGTGAGTGTAACAAAGTACTGGGTACAGTTTGTACTGACCATGTGAAGGAGCTGTCTGAGCATATCTAAAGGAACATGGAACTCCCCACAGCTGCTCCCAGTAAAAAGAGGAGAAACAGAAAAGCTAGAGCTGATGGTGGAGAAGTAATAATCAGGGTCCACTGCACTACCATCAGAGAGGTAAGAACCTGAAAAAAAGAAAAGACTTTAGGCAAGGGATGAATAAAAACAGCAAACGGAATGGCAAACAGCATTAATGGGTGTTTTATCATATATGTTTTTCTTGCAACAGAAAATCAGATACTATTACAGAACTTAGCTCAAAAAAAAAAACATGGACCAGGAGCCGGATGTTTTCCACTCAAACTCCAAGTATATCAATAATGGACTGACTGTGGAAATGTGCGCGGCTCCACACCAACTTCATAGCTGGCATATGCAAGTTTTTATAGTTATGTGTCTGTTGGCAACTAAAGGACATGCTGGGAAACTGTTGATGATGTGAAAACAATTATTGTACCAACGAGATATAAAGGACGAACAGTTAACAGTTAATACATCCACGTATGGGCAAATATTAAAACATGCAGTGCGACGGCTTAGTGTTTAGCACTGTTGTCTCACAGCCAGAAAGTCCTCAGTTCAAGCCCCAGGTTGGACCCGGGGTCTTTCTGTGTGGAGAGTTTGCACGCTCTCCTCGTGTTTGGGGGGGTTTACTCCTGGAACTCCAGTTTCCTGCCACAGTCTAAAAACCAGCATGTTAGGCTGCCTTCAGGCCCAGGCCTCCCATGAAAAAGAAATCTGTGATCTTAATGGGACTTGCCTGGTTAAACAAAGGTTAATAAATAAACGGGTGCAGAAAATATCTTTAACAACAATGTATTTAGCCTCAGTAGAGGATTAGTATTAAAACTATTATTGTTACTGCAAATGGCACAGTACAAAGAGAGAGAGTATTTAAAGTCTTTACATATTCCATGAGAAGTGACATGGTCAGCTCTCATTCACATAGTTGCAAAAATTATGTAATTTTTGTGCGTGTAGCAGCTTCGTCTACCACTTCATGACACAAGACCCGGGCCAAACTTTTTCTCGCAGGGGTTTCGCCAAGTATTGTGTGATTGGTCAGAAGTCGTTTTGGGCGTGTTTGTGTGGAAAAGCTGGTGAGCTTAACCCTCTGGGGTCTAGGGTGAAACTGGACGTTTTTTGGACTATTT
The DNA here is from genome assembly GCF_001649575.2 of Kryptolebias marmoratus. Lineage (NCBI taxonomy): Eukaryota > Metazoa > Chordata > Actinopteri > Cyprinodontiformes > Rivulidae > Kryptolebias > Kryptolebias marmoratus. The sequence continues at coordinate 2,673,762 of NC_051443.1, forward strand.
TAAATTTGCTTTATATTTCACCCTAAAAGTGGTTTAACCTGCCATGTTTGGAGTCATTTTTTTCAGCACAACCTCCCAAGT
>NC_051443.1:2674706-2676809 GCF_001649575.2 Kryptolebias marmoratus
TTTTTTTTGGCGCCGCCGAACTTACTTTAATTTTTGCGCCTCTTTCTTCTTTTTACTGTAGATTTTTAGTCGTTTGACAAAAAAAGTTGAGCCTCCGTCAGATTGGAGAGGAGGGGCTGTTTTTTCATTCAGCTCGGTTGGGGGTGAGATCGGACGGAGGATGGGGGAGTTTTCTCCCGGTTTTGGCGCTTCTCGCTCTAACGCGCTGAAAATATGACGATGATTTTTTTTAAAAATAAATGTGTCGGGAATAATTTCTCATAACTCTGGTTTTCCTTGGCCTATCGAGATGATTTAAAAACTAGTGTAAAGCTTGAAGTCTGGACTTTCGACACAGTTTAAAACGAAGTGTCTAAGAGGGCGGATCTTTCCCGCTAGAGCGTTTTAAATCGGTCATGTGACTTGGACGCGCCGGCGCGTCCGTCGACTTTGAAGAGTTAAATGGAGTCCTTTTGCTTTTACTGCTTTGCTAAGATGCAACTGGCAGAGGCTGTTTAAAAATACAGCCTGCTTTACAACTGTTCTTGCAAAACTTATAAACCTTTGAACTTAAAAAGACTGCGCCGAGACACAGGTGGCTCTTTGTGGCTGTGACTGTCTTAGTTGGTTAAATAAACATAACTGGTCGGGGTAGGGAAGCAAAATTCTGTACAAGGACAGCAGAGTTTAGAAGCCGACAGGAAGAAACCCGTTTTAATGCTGTAGGGAGGAGCTTCCCCGGAGTTCTGATCTGAGTGTCTCGTGGACTATGAAAGGTGTGCGTGAAAAGGAACGTCTTGCAACCACATGACCGTGAACCAACTTTGTGACTTCTTATGGAGTAAGCCAGAGCCTTTAGAGATCAAGAGGATTTCCTGATGACTTGTTCATCAGCTGCTTTAGGTTGGAACTGTGTTAGGAGCTGCTGCTGTTGTTAGTGTGACACAGAGAGGAGAGTAATACATCGCTTTTAAGTAACTATGACAAGAAGAATATGTTCGTCTGTCTTAACAGGAAACATTTTCATTCAGTCATTGTACAAAATACAAATATATTTTTCCCCTTCTTTTCTGCTGCTCCATTCTGCGGTGGTTGCCACAGCGAGTGAACTTGCAGTGAAAATTTGTCAAGTGTACATCTAATGCTCTTCCTGAAGCAACCTGGGCTAAACCCCAAAACCTCAGGATTACAAGGCTATGGCACAGACCACCAAGCTACCATAATCCCTTACAAATTATATACAGTACCAGCGCCAGCCCAAGGCATAAGCAAAATAAGCGGCTGCGTAGGGCCCCATGACCACTAGGGGGCCCCCAAAGTGGAGCTTTTTTTTATTTTTGAATGATATGATTCTATTACACCCAACTTCATTATAAAGTTCAGATTTTTCTTTTCACGATGATATATATATATATATATATATATATATATATGTGTGTGTGTGTGTGTGTGTGATCATGTAGAAATCGCTCTATACATGCAGAAAGGAAAAAAAGAAATCGGTCTTAGGGGGCCCCCTAGTGGCCGCGGTAGATCACGTTTCACTGCTAATATGAGCTTCTTGCCCTGCAATGCAAAGTCGCATCCAAGCTTACACCGGTGGAGACACATAACTGACGTTAGATAATGTCACAAAAAAGGGCATATCCTTCAGGGGCCGAAAAAAGGAAAAAGAAAAAAGAAGAAGACAAAAAACGGCAAGATATAAGGTATGTTTGCATGTCTCTCTTATCAAAAATATTTGCGTAGCTGCTAATAGATAATTAGCTGGCTAGCAATGCTAGCCAGCTAATTATCAGATTGTTCATGGTTGCTAGCCTAGCAACCTTAAACAGTCCGATTAAACAGTTAAACAGTTATGCTACTGTGTTTGTACTTGCTAATAACTCAGTTTTAATTTTATATCAGTTGATTTTAGTTGTTGGCCCTATATATGTGTATATATATATATGTGTGTATATATATATATATATATATATATATATATATATCCTCTCCCTGGGCTGCCACCTTATCGTGGTGGAGGGGTTTGAGTGTCCCAATGATCCTAGGAGCTATGCTGTCAGGGGCTTCATGCCCCTAGTAGGGTCACCCAAGGCAGACAGGTCCTAGGTGAGGGGCCAG
>NC_051443.1:2679999-2684481 GCF_001649575.2 Kryptolebias marmoratus
AGGAGGCCCAGAGGAAGACCCAGGACACGCTGGAGGGACTATGTTTCTCGGCTGGCCTGGGAACGCCTTGGGATTCCCCCGGAGGAGCTGGCCCAAGTGGGTGGGGAGAGGGAAGTCTGGGTCTCCCTGCTTCAGCTGCTGCCCCCGCGACCCGACCCCGGATAAGCGGAAGAGAATGGATGGATATATATATATAAAATTATTTTCTTTTTTGGGGGTTTTTTGGGGCTCAAAACAGCGTTTTGCTATCGCTTGATAACAATAATTACAACTTCACAATGCTTAACATGCTAGCAAAATGTTTTACATCAGGCTATATTGATATATTAACGGGTTACTAGCTATGTTTGAGTTGGCTGTTGAGCATGATAATTTATGTTACTAAAACAAACATTTTTACACAAACTTATAAGTTATGTGAAATTCTGCAGGAGCACTGTTAAATTACTTTGGCAGCACAGAATCAGCTCAGAGCCAGTCCACATTCCCAGGCTCAGCTGTGGGTAGTGCATCAGGTAAGAGAAAGACTCACCATACAGCTTACAATTAATGTTTAGCTACAGCAATTGCACTCCAGAGTATGTAATAAAAGTATGTAAAGAATGTGTGTGCATATGTTCATATTTCATCTTAGATCCATCTCCATCCTCTGAGCTAAGTGTAGCATCCCCATCCTCTGTGCCCACTGTCTCATCTATGTCTGCAACTACTGATGATCTACCTGGTAAGTTAACAGCAAAACATCTTCTATAATTCCTCTTTGTGCTCCAGAGCATTTTAAGATTAACAGTTATGTACAAAGCAAAAATTTTCTGCCCTTTTATGTTAATAATAATCATCGTTTTTCTTTTGTCTCTTCCTCAGAAGCTTCCACGTCAGAGTCCCACGGATCATCAGCTCCGTCAATGGACCCAGCTGAGTGGCCATCTTTCCTCTCAGATCTAGACAGGACTGAGCCGGTGATGAGAGGACCACTGCCTATTAAGGAGACCTTTTCCTTCCCCAAAAGGCATGATGGGCGAAGCTTTCATTGTCACTATGCTTACAGACAGTTGGTCAATGGGGAAAAAGTCAGGCGGAGCTGGCTGACTTATTCAAGAGCTAAAGATGCAGTCTATTGCTTCTGCTGTAAGTTATTCTCCCGAAAGTCCTCAAAACTGTCAACTGAAGGACAGCAGGATTGGGTTAACATTGGGGCACTGCTGAAACAGCATGACAACAGTGAAGATCACTGTACTAACATGGTAAAATGGAAGGAATTTGCTGTCCGTCTTTTAAAAGGCAAAACAATTGATGAGATTGAAATGGGCCTTCTGGAGGCAGAAAAGAATCGCTGGAGAGACGTGCTCACACGCTTAATTAGTATCATCCAGTCACTGTCTGAAAGAAACCTGGCGCTCAGGGGATCGGTTGACACATTACATCAGGCCAACAACGGGAACTTTCTAAAAGAAGTGGCGCTGATGGCTAAATTTGATCCTGTGCTAAAAGATCATGTAAGACGGATTGACAGTGGAGCACAGCACATCACATACTTGGGGAAAACCATACAAAATGAGCTGATAACCTGTGTAAGTGATAAAATACTGGAGACAATGGTGTCAGAAATGAAAGATTCATAATACTACGCAATAATTCTAGATTGCACCCCAGATGTGAGTCATCAAGAACAGATGTCTGTTGTTGTGTGCACTGTAAATCTTGGTAGAACACCAGAGATAATGGAACACTTCTTGGGGTTTCTTTTAGCTCCTGAATCCACTGGTCAAGGCTTGTCTGCACTAATTCTTCACAAGCTTGAAGAGTTAAATATCCCCTCTGAAGACTGTAGGGGACAATCCATTTACAACGGTGCAAACATGAAAGGTGCAAATAAAGGAGTGCAGGCAAGGCTTTCAAAAATAAATCCATATGCTTTTTATGTGCCCTGTGGTGCCCATAGTTTAAACCTGGTGGGTTCAGATGCCGCTAAGGTGTCCTTGGATGCAACTTGCTTTTTTGGAAATGTGGAAAAATTGTTCAAGCTCTTTTCAGGTTCCCCTCAAAGGTGGGCTATCCTTAAGAAGCACTTGAACATCACACTCAAGTCTTGGAGTGAAACACAATGGGAAAGCAGGATTAAAAGCATCGAACCATTACGCTACCAATCAGACAAGGTGAGAGAAGCCTTATTGGAAGTCAGAGAAAAAACTACTGATCTCATGGTAAGAAATCGGGTCATTCAGATTTCAGATTTGCTGTGTGGTTTGGTATGACATTCTCTCCATGATTAACACCACAAGCAAACTGCTAAGGGAGGTGTCTTGTGCACTCAATTCCACGTTGATCAGAATGTACAAAGAAAATGTGCTTGGATTCATGCGTATGCAGAGTTTCATACCCCTAGAGTTCGTGTATCACTTCTTTTTTGTTGTTTTCCATTTTGAATTGGCAATCAAAAATCAAATAACGAAAAACTGACTGGTTATTTTGTTTTTTATTATAACACCAAAAACAAAAAGTGCCTGGTTTTTCATATTTCACTTTTAGGCTAAGATCAAAAACACAAATTCGAAAAACGGGCAGGAGGACAGAATTTGATTTTAATATTTATTTAGTCTGGTTTAGGTGGTTCTGTGCGGCAGTTGAGGTAATGTAGTGGATACTATGGTGGCACTAAAACCACTGATCGAGGACTAATTTAACAGTGATTTTGTCCTCGAAACAATACATAAGTCTCCATGGATGATGGGTCTGACTGGATTATCTGGTCCTGATCGATCAATACTGAACAAACATAAATATGTAGATGCCTCATTACATCCGCCGTTGCCGCCATGTTGGATAGATCTCTCCTCTCTCTAAGAGCCAACAGGAGTAAACACAGAGCGAGCAGCTTTGACCGGATCTTATATCACGTGGAAATACCTTTCACAAGTAAGACTGAACAATAATTTTGGTTACTTGACCATTTATAATATTATGTTATCGTAGCTAATGTTATTTGGCAAACACCGAAATGCTAATAGGAGGAACTGGTGCTCTTCTCTCATTAGCTCTTTTCTTTTCTTCACATTTTGAAGGTTTCCCAGTAACACATATTTAAGGAGGCAATGGGAAGTTGCATTAAGAAGAAGGGTTTTGTTGCTACAGAGTCGTCAAAGCTCTGTTGTGAAGATTTCAAACCAGAGGACTTTAATAGGACTGGCTTAGAGACCCTGTGACCATATCTGTCATCAACTTCCCATCTCATTTCAAAAGAGGTGGTGTTTTTTTACTGTACATGGTAACAAAAATGTATATGATTCATGTGTAAAACTGAAGTTAATATCACACTTTTTTAAAGCTGTTTTTACCAGTTAGTTCTTTCTGCATGTTTAGGAATTAATGATGTATTGCGTATTACAATACACTGTGGGATACTGAAACCTTTTCAAATTGTTTTCAATTAAATAGTTTTTAAGTACTATGTGTCTTATATTTTAGCCTGTAGCAACAAAGAACACAAAAACCTGAAGGAAAGCTGCAGAGAGCTTCCAGTTGACGTTTCTCTCCCTGAAAGTGAAGCTCAGCTCTCCAGCCACAGTTAAAGCAAGGCAGTGTGAGACCCTGGAATGACCTGGAGTATTTAAAGATTACTTTTCCAGGCCTTTTAAAAAAACTGCATGTGTGTGTGCATACACACCACACAAAAACAAAGAAATTATTGATGTGGTGTTTACAGAAGGCTCAGGAATGTGTGTGTATATGTGTGTGAGAGAGTGAAATAAATTGAAATGAACAATCAAACTTGTTTCTTTATTAAAATATAAAATGTATTGAAATATACATCTATTAATATGCCATACTATATGTCTGTCTTTGTTAAAGGGCATAAAACAAAATATTTCAGCATGATAGCATGTATTTTTAATATGTGAAAGCATCCCGTATCATAACGAAATTCCTACTGTTTGTAACAAACCAAACTGTGAGACAATCGGGTAAAGATTCATAGAGTTATGATTATTTTAGTTGGACATACAGCTTCCTCAGTACAAAGAAATGAACTGCGGGGTGAGTGCCGGACCCAGCCAAGATGGCGGGCATGCTGACTTTTCAATTCCAGTAGACGGCGCCAGTCTTCGAGGTATCAATGTAAACAATGTCTATGGTAGCCGGTAACAAGCTAACGTTTGATATTTGCTAGCGCTCCTTACCAAACTTACGGGTCACCTAAACCATCCATCCATCCATCCATCCATCCATTGTCTTCCGCTTATCTGGGGTCGGGTCGCAGGGGCAGCAGCCTAAGCAGGGAGACCCAGACTTCCCTCTCCCCACCCACTTGGGCCAGCTCCTCCGGGGGAATCCCAAGGCATTCCCAGGCCAGCCGAGAAACATAGTCCCTCCAGCGTGTCCTGGGTCTTCCCCGGGGCCTCCTCCCGGTGGGACGTGCCCAGAACACCTCACCAGGGAGGCGTCCAGGAGGCATCCTCACCAGATGCCCGAGCCACCTCAACT
>NC_051443.1:2686233-2689955 GCF_001649575.2 Kryptolebias marmoratus
AAAAATGCCCGATAGGACTCCTTCTTCAGCCTGACGGCATCCCTCACCGCCGGTATCCACCAGCGGGTTCGAGGGTTGCCGCCACGTCAGGCACCAACCACCTTGCGGCCACAGCTCCGATAAGCCGCCTCAACAATGGAGGCACAGAACATGGCCCACTTGGACTCAATGTCCCCCGCCTCCCCCAGAACATGTTCGGTCACCTAAACCTGTCCAATTAAATATTAAAATCAAATTCTGTCCTCCTGCCCGTTTTTTCATTTCGTGTTTTCAATCTTATCCTAAAAGTGAAATTGAAAAACCAGGATTTTTTTTTTGTTTTTGGTGTTATAATAAAAAACAAAAAACAAAATAACCAGTCAGTTTTTCATTATTTGATTTTAGATTTCCAATTGAAAATAGAAAGAACGAATGATACACGTATTACCTAGAAATGTAAATGATATCGTTCCCGTTCTTGTGAGTCGTTATAAATTCATGACGCTCCACAGGGTGTGCTTACCTTCAAAGTACTGTGCAGAAGGATCTGCAGGGGAGCTGGGTGTCAGACCTGCTCTTTCTGGACTGGCCTGGAAAACAAAAATATTTTTACACTAGGTCTTAGTCATCTGACCTGTTCAACCCAACAATCATTGATACCTGTTGTGACACACTGAAAACAGAGGAGCCTTTCCATTTCAAAGTGTCTCCCTGACACACTGTGAGTAGAGAGCTTGGTAGGATTGAACGAAAATCGTTAAAAGATCTTCGGTGGGCAGCATCACTGTTGTCACCCACAGACAGCACAGGAGCCATGGGTCGAGGGAACAGCTTAGACAGCAGAGGCTCTTCAGTGTTGCTGTATCGCCCAAAGGCTCTGGCAACACCAAGCAAAGTGGGCACAGTGTACCTGCACAGATATTCTACATGGGGACATGAACACAAAGAATTTTAATACCTGGATTCACTAAACATCATACTTAGAATATATGAGGTGAATTATGCTGCCACCTTTGTCATTAGTGTCTGGATTTTTGCAGATGTCTTGAAGGACCTGCATGATGTCCATTACTGCCTCCAGAATCTAAAAAGAATAACAAAAAAGAATCCATAGGAGGACATTGCCACCATGGAACAAACCATGTATAAGAAATATACTGTACACACTTTTTCATCTCTTCAATGTTCCCACCAAAATTAAAAATTATTTACATGAAAATGAATGACATAGCATCTCATTTCCAAACAAGGTTACATTATATCCATCCATTATCTACCACTTGTTCCAAAGTCAAGTCACGGGGGCAGCAACTTGAGCAGGGAAGCCCAGACATCTCTTTCCATAGCTACCACTTCCAGCTCTTGTGGTAGGATCCCAAGGTGTGCCTGGGTCTTCTCAGGAATGTGGAGGAGCAGCAGCTCTACTCCGATTCCCTCCTGGATAACCAAACTTCTCACCCTATCTCTAAGGCAGAGCCCAGTTACCCTGCAGAGAAAATACATTTCGATCGCTTGTATCTGCGATTTCATTCTTTCAGTCACTACCCAATGTTCATGACCATAGGTGAGAGTAGGAACGTTGACCAACCATTAAACAGAGTTTTGCCTTGCAGCTCATCTCCCTCTTCACCACAACGGATGGGTACAGAGTATGCAATACTGCGGAAGCCGCACTGATCCGTCTGTTGATTTGACGCTCTATTTTTCTCCCACTCATGAACAAGACCCCGAGATATTTACACTCCTCCACTTGAGGCAGCACCTCATTCCCAACCCAGAGAGAATAGTCCACCTTTTTCCAACTGAGGACTAACTGAGGACTATGGCCTTTGATCTGGAGGTGCTGATTTTATCCCAGCCACCTCACACTGCAAACTGTTACAGTGAGAGCTGGAGAAGCCAACAGGACCAAGTCCTCTGCAAATAGCAGAGACGGAATCCTGAGGCCACCGAACCGGAATTCCTCCGTCCTCTGGCTACACTGAGAAATTCTCTCCACAAGTCATTAACAGAATCGGTCACAATGGATAGCTCTGGCAAAGTCCAACTCTCATCCTGAAGAGGTCTGACTTACTGTTAGCAATGCAAATCAGACTCTTGAACTGTTTGTATAGGGACTGAATGGCCCATAACAACAGACATCCAATCCCATACTCACAGCACCCCCTCAGGGTACCCAGGGGAACACGATTGAATGCCTTCTCCAACACATGTAGACTGGTTGGGCAAACTCCCATGCCCTCTCGAGGACCCTAGTGAGGGTAAAGAGCTGGTCCAGTGTTCCATGGCAATTTAATTTTATTCCAGTTTATTTATAAAGTAGGGGTCACCAACTTACCAAACTGTGACTCGGGCATATTGCTAAGTCACTGTCACCCCTACTGAAAACATTAATTCCACTAAATATTACTGATAAATTAAACAGTAAAATACAGTTTGTATAAAATCTGATGTTGACTATAATTATAAAAGCAGCTGTTGCTATATTCTTTGGCATCATGACATTAATGGAAGTTAGACAGAAAACTAAATGGAATAAATTATGTTATGACCTCTAGATGTTCTGTTTTTTTTGTGTTTTTTTGCGTAGGCAGGCCTCATCAATACCAATTCACATATGGACACGAACACACAGTCACACACAACTACACACCTGTCTTTGTAAGTTTTTATCTCGTTGGGAAACATCTGAGAGTAATGTTACAAGACAAAAGCTGAAGGTCTCTGCAACTGGAAGGCTGTCTGCAACAGAAGACAAACAAAAATGATTTTAGTGCTATAAATAACACAAAACACTAATACATTGCAGGATTCCACTGTTGTAACACACCCTGTCTTTTGCACGCTGAGCTCTCTTCAATCCACTGAACTTTAGGAAGGCCTTTAAGCAGTCCAAGAAGGTAGGGGAAAATAACATCTTTGTGCTGCAACACAAGTATTCCACAGATTGTTAGTCACAACATATCACCACAGCCCAAAGAACCATTAAGTGAAGGTATGCTGGTGTAGATTCTCAGTCATCCAGGCCATGGTAAAAATTCCAAAAGGGTTAAAAAACAAAAACAACTGGACTTCTATTCTGTAGTTAAAGACGTTTTGCTTCTCATCTGAGGAGCTTTCTCAATTCAGAAATTGAGAGTGTAGAGTCAAAGGAGTGGAGAGAAGTAACATCAAATGATACCAGAGTTTCTCCTGGAGCTAGCTTCAAATGTTGAATTTTGTTGGCAAAGTCAACAGAGTTCTTTATGTGATGGGGTGTGTTTCCAACAAGAGAAGCTAAAATACCAGCCAGATGTTTTGCAATGTTGTATGTCACTGAGTTCATGCTGCTGTCCACCTACACCTCAAGGATAAGGGACACTCCTTTGAGGACCAAAATGTTCATATTTTGGACCGAGAAGACAGATGGTTCGAGAGGGGGGTAAAGGAACCCATCTATGTCAAAAGGGAGAAACCAACATTGAACAGAGGAGGAGGTCTCAGATTCCAGCTTTCAAAAACATACAATGGAGCTTTAGGCCTGATCCCCAGTCAGGGGTCACTCATGTGACCAGAGGGGCCCATCAGTGAGTCAGACAAACAAGGACCCTAACGAGCCTCTATTGTTAGGAGAGTGAGAACAATTTGAAAGCAATCCATCTTACATCACATCTCAGCTTTAAAAGCTCAACTCCACACTCTACAGGTGCTGGTCATAAAATTAGAATATCATGAAAAACTAGATTGATTTCAGTAATTCCATT
>NC_051443.1:2691373-2693262 GCF_001649575.2 Kryptolebias marmoratus
CACCTGAGCAGTGCCACAGACTGATCGACTCCATGCCACGCCGCATTGCTGCAGTAATACAGGCCAAAGGAGGCCCAACTAAATACTGAGTGCTGTACATGCTCATACTTTTCATGTTCATACTTTTCAGTTGGCCAACATTTCTATAAATCCCTTGTTTTTATTGGTCTTCAGTAATATTCTAATTTTCTGATATGATGAATTTGAGATTTTCATTTGTTGTCATTTGTAATCATCAAAATTAAACGAAATAAACATTTGAAATATATGAGTTTGTATGTAATGTATAAATATAATATACAAGTTTCACTTTTTAAATGGAATTACTGAAATCAATCTACTTTTTCATGATATTCTAATTTTATGACCAGCACCTGTATATTTCTGAATTGAGAAAGCTCCTCGGATGAGAAGCGAAACATCTTCAACTACAGAATAGAAGTCCAGTTGTTTTTGTTTTTTAACCTTTTTTGAATCATTAAGTGAAGGATACAGTGTTTACCTGCAGGTCTGACTCTACCAGAAAAATCCCAAGTGCAATCACAGCGTCCCTTCTCCTCTCATCCAGCTGGAAGACCCCTCTGCAGTCCACAGGACACATGCACTGCAGCTTTTGGACCTTTGGCAGAACAACACAGGCAGATATAGATGTAATTTGAAATAATCTGGAATGCTTAAAGTGCAGCTATGACTAAGGAAGTGGTTCTCAATTTTGGAGGCGCAGCGCTATTCCCATTTTTTTGCAGAGGGGGCATTACCGTTACAATTTTTTTCTGTCCCAAAAACGTTGTAGGAAGTAATGTATATAACTTGTTGCAACTCAGACTTATTTTTGTGTTACACAAACTGCATTTTGTGGTGTGGAAGGTGGGCCCACTCCAAACTATTCAGACTGCACATCACCCAGGTAAAAGTGATGACAGAGAGTTTATCTTCTTTGAAGAAAACATTTGTGACTTTGTTAATGCTAAATATCTTATCACAGTGGAGACTAAAACACACCCAAGTTTTAATCAAATTTTAACCCACCTTGCATTTTTGCTTCCATCAAGGAGATTACGGTATGTTTTCAGTAGTGTTTGTTTGTCTGTCCATCCAATTGCAAGATTACTTAAAAACTAATTTACAGATTTTGAAAAGATTTCCAGAAAAACGTTGGGATTGTTACAACAAACAAGTGATTAAATATTGGTGGCGATCCAGACAAAGGTCAGTCACAGGTGACCTCATGCTTTAACTCTGCAACTATGTAACATAGGAATGTCCAGCTGGCTAGCCGGTCATCTAATGGGTCAAGGATGATCCCTACTGATTTCAAAGGTCAAAGTAACAAGTGGCCACGTGCTCTTACTCTGCACCAATGTAGAGTAACAGGTTAAACTGTACAGCTGGGCACCTCACAGGTTCTTGATTGATTGATTTCAAGGTCATGGGTCAAAGGTCAAGGTCACAGATGACCCTGTACTTTAACTCTGCAACTATGTAATGTAGGGATGTCAAACTACATAGATGGAACCACACTGGAAAATAAAGACAGACAATTTTATCAGATTTTAAACGATCTAAATATTTTTATGACAAATTACAGATTTTCTTTCAATAACTTCTATGTCCAGGTGACCAAGTGACACATAATTAATATTAAATTGGTTTACCAGTGAGGACCAGTAAGGTCCGGGGGTTCTGGAGAGGAGGGTCCGTCGGATAGTCGAACCTCGGATTCAGGAAGAGCAGTGTGCTTTTTGTCCTGGCCGTGGAACACTGGACCAGCTCTATACCCTCAGCAGGGTTCTTGAGGGTGCATGGGAGTTCGCCCAACCAGTCTACATGTGTTTTGTGGACTTGGAGAAGGCGTTCGACCGTGTCCCTCGGGGAATCTTGTGGGCAAT
>NC_051443.1:2693756-2695127 GCF_001649575.2 Kryptolebias marmoratus
CCGGGAGGGACTCAGAGTAGAGCCGCTGCTCCTCCACGTCGAGAGAAGCCAGTTGAGGTGGCTCGGGCATCTGGTGAGGATGCCTCCTGGACGCCTCCTTGGTGAGGTGTTCCGGGCACGTCCCACCGGGAGGAGGCCCCGGGGAAGACCCAGGACACGCTGGAGGGACTATGTTGTTTCTCGGCTGGCCTGGGAACGCCTTGGGATTCCCCCGGAGGAGCTGGCCCAAGTGGCTGGGGAGAGGGAAGTCTGGTTCTCCCTACTACTTAGGCTGCTACCCCATGGATGGATGGATGGATGGATGGATGGATGGATGGATGGATGGATGGAAAAAGAATATTTTATCATATTTTAATAAATCATCAACTTTTATTAATAGTTTTGTGAAAAATTATAAAAAATGAAATTTCAATTAGCTTACATGTCATGTCACCTAATGACAGAATTAATGCTGAATTATTTTACTGGACGGGACAAATAAGACCTAGAAAATGTGATAAATTATGTGACATATTAAAATTGGGTGTGTCTTCATTGTCCAGTGTGGTAAAACAATTCAACAATAATTTTTTTTTTTGCCACAAGACTTTAAAGTTATTAGAAAAAGCAAGAACATTTCATAAAGATATTAAAAATAGGAGATGCATTAAAATATTATAAAAGTATGCGTTTCTCATTTGTTCTGGTAAAAAAATGTTCATCACTGGATCATATGACATGGAATCTATTAAAAAAAATCCTATAATTTTTCATAAAAATATTATTAGAAATAGGAGATTGCTTAAAATTGGGGTGTCTTCATTTTCCAGTGTGGCAAAAATTTCTATTTACAAGGTCAATGTGGCAAAATAATTCTGAAATTTTTAACCACAGGATCAAGATATGGCGGCTAATAATATATATATATATATATATATATATATATATATATATATATATATATATATATATATTAATTGTTGAGGTGAACAAAACTAAAGTCTCGCTTAATAGCATTTTAATCAGAAGAAAAGCAGCAGTTCTGCATATAATCTAAATGTTGTGGAATAGAAGGCCTTGTATTTATTCTCCCATGCTTTATTTAACATTCGATTATTATATCTTAATCTGATTTGTGTTTATCACCATTTTATATTTAGCCACCATTTTAAAACCTTTAACAAGTAGTTGTTTAGTTTATCTGGAATGTGAGCCATGGTGCCAGGCAGGAAGAGGGAAGAAGTTGCCCTTTGACCTCCAGAGAAGGGAGGCAATGATCCAGCCTCTGGAGGAGGAGGGAGCCCAAGTTGTAAAAATCAGAGAACATCTTTTGTTTCCTCAGACAATCTTTGGGGCACTTTGCTGACACTTTGAGGTGATGTGTTTTCCCAC
>NC_051443.1:2696317-2699807 GCF_001649575.2 Kryptolebias marmoratus
ATGATACTTCCAGCACCTCGTCCTCTGTTCCCCACTGTCTGAGACATTCGCTGAGTACATTGTCTGTTGAGGCCTTGTCCTTGATGTATTTATGGATCTTGGATGTTTCATCCTGGACAGTGGCTCTCACACTCACTAGTCCTCTGCCTCCGTCCTTGCGGCTTGTGTACAGTCTCAGGATGCTGGATTTGGGGTGGAACATCCTGAGATGTTCCGCCTGTATCAGCGCAGAGCCCTGCGCGACTCTAATGAGCCCTGAGGCTAGGCCTCCTTCAGCTACCTGGAGTTAGCATGTTGCAGGAGCCACAGCAATAAACATTATCGGGTTTAACCAAAAATGGTTAGTACAGCTGAAATTAAGCGGGTGACTTTACAAGACCAAATATGATAAGGATGTTTTGTGCTTAGTGAAAATATTTTCTTTGTTTAACAGTAAAATGATGCTATTAAATTCAGCATTAGATATGTTTTGTTGTTACATGTAGTGATCCAACATGCAGCCTGTGTCACAAAAAGCACAGTACAGTACAGCATCTGTCTATTTTTCAGAGTTCTCTGTTGTTATTCATTGGCCTTCACTTGAAACATGTGTTGGTGCTTTAAAAAACTGTATTTGTGTAAATATTTGGCACAAATATCTTACAATATCACATAATAAATAGCCATATTTTCAACTTTCCTGTCAACTTTAATCTTTTTTTTTTGCTAAATTATGTTTTTTTTTTTTTTTTATTAAATCACGGTCAGCCAGCGAACGGCCACCTATACCTAAACCTTAGCCTTTTTTCTGGGGGAAACCCTGGGCAGCTTACAAGTTATATTCAAATGATGCCCAACCCTACTTACAGCTAATTTAACCAGTCTGTCAGGTGACTCTTTATAACAGTAATTGATTATTTATCTACAAGCATGGCTGACTGACAATTTTTTAAAAGTGCCCAACATCAGCAGATTAATCTGTCTATGTACAGCTGGGACGTCTCAGGACTAGATCAAAGCTTTAGCTTTATTCAAGAAATTGACCAAAAAAATCTATTGCTGTGTAAAGAATAAGACCTGTGTATCTTCTTCCAAGATCGTACTATAAACTTTCATGATTATAGGTTTTCACAAAGAATGAGATTGTGAAAATAACAAAGTTCAATTGTTTTGCTTTATAAAATATCTAATTAAAGGGGAAAAAAGAGAAAGCTTTAGAATAACCTCAGGTAAATCTGGGCATTCATCTTTCAGAACTGTTTTATAACCTCAGTGTTTATTTCCCTCCCAGCCAGTCCATACAGGAGTCTTCTAAAACTAAATCTGGTTCACTGAAACAGGAGTTCCTCTAATCCTCATCGCCCAGTGCATGATCAGGATGGATTACTAAACATTTGATGTAATCTGTTCACTTCCTTAACTAAAGAGAATTTTATCAAACTACTATTCTGAACTGGACTGTATTTATTTAAATCATACTCTAGGTTCTAATTTAATTTGAATTGGATTTTGATTCTGAAACTGTCTTATATTTAGAATGTTGAAAATAACTTTTACTTTAAATGTATTGAAATGTTGTTGTTTGATGCGAGTGAGCTTCAGAGTCTAACTTAAAAATAAAGAAATATTAGAAATTAGTGATTATAAATAATTAACTAACAAACTGTATAAACGTGCAAAGCAATCAAAAAAATTAATTTTTCACTTTTTAATTCGTTATAACTTGATATTTCTGCTGTATAGATGAAGGAAGTGTTATTGGAATCCCGATCATTTAATTTGACAATAAATTATTTTTAACGTAACTAGCAGTCAAAAGCAACTCCTAACTAGGCTAATCGGAGGCTAAAACAGTTAGCTGTGTGTCATGACGTCAGATCTCTAAATGACACAACATTCAGACTGTGCAATATGCACAAACCCGTTTTATTAGTAACGGTCTGCTCTGCTCCATTAAAAATAAAAATAAAACAAAAAATCCAGCCTGCCCGCAGCAGGGTTCGGGCCAGACGGGTTCTGGTCCGCAGTTTGAAACGTGTTGTTAGCTTTCTGACAGCTAACTAACGTTACCTTTTCTGTGGGAGCCTGTTGGTGAGCCGCCAGGGACCGAGCCAGGGACAGGACGGTGTGGAAATAGAACCCTCTGTCGCCTCCTGCATTCAGGGACATGTTTACCGCGTCAGGTGTGAGCTAAACAAACACAAACATCCTCCACCCGAATCAACCTGATGGATGAGCAGCGGCTATTACTGTCAACTACGGCAGCCGCGATGGACCAAAGGGACAACGCAAGGTCAGAAACTGCTAAATCCAAATTAAGCAATTAAAGGCCTTTAAAGAATGTCGCCCGCCGCCTTTCGTATCAAAGTTTTAGACTAAAATCATCTTATGATGAGAAATAGTGACTTTGTAGTTGTTTAAGTCAAACCTTAAAAATACTATTAATGACCTCCTGAAAAACATTACCAGTAACATTTTTTTCAGTTCAGTTTTTATGTTTTAAGGATCAAAGCTTTTTTTTACAGCTTCAGATCTTTTTTTCCATTTTCACATCTGTTTTTTACTTTTAGATCAGTTTTTTTCAGTTTTAGACTTTGAGTAGGGGGCGTGGTTTCAGCTGAGAGGGGCGTGGAATCATGACTGACAGTTAGTTGTCTTTAGGAAACGTAGGTGTAACGGACTGTAAATTATTTTATTGAATTGTGTAAATTATTTAAAATGAAATTCCAATTTGTGTATACTTTTTATAGATGTTTGTATGTTTTGATTGACACTGTGTTGATTGTTTATAAATATTTTGTTTTGGGTTTATGGTATTTTTAGTGTTCAGTGAGTTGTTTGTTTTGTACCTCACAGGATGCCATAGCCAATAAGGGCTGGCCTTATAAAAGCTGTTAGTAATCAGTTGTACTAAAAGGCAGGTTTGTATGGAGAGAAAATAGTTCCAAATTACCTGTGCGTGTGTAAAAGTATTTGTGCGTGTGTAAAAATATTTGTGCGTGTGTAAAAATATTTATGCGTGTAAAAATATTTTTGTGTGTGTAAAAATGTATTTGTAACTCGTGTAAGCATCTTTGTGTGTAAGTTTGGATAGTTGTATATGTGAAAAATGATTGTAAGCCTTAAGAAGAAAATAAACCTTTTCCTACGCCTCCAAATGTTGAAAATGTACACACAAGTCGCCAGATACACACACACTAAACTGCAGTTACGTACAGATCCAGTTACGAGTGCACAACTATTTTTGAGACTCATTTCACGCTTCCGGGGAGCTCCCAGATTTGTGCGTAGATGTTGCGTTTAGGTGCTAGTAGAAAGCTGGGTCATCTGAGTTTTCTTCGGAACTTTTCTTTTTCCATAGTTCAACACGGTCAGTAAAACGTGCAAGTTTTAACATCCACTTACTTCTGACGGTAGACCACGACCGCGATCACTGGGCTGAATCTGTGTATCATTCGTTCTTTCCATTTTCAATTGACTATCAAAAATCAAATAATGAAAAACGGACTGG
>NC_051443.1:2700457-2702753 GCF_001649575.2 Kryptolebias marmoratus
GTTTTTTCTTCACATTTTGAAGGTTTCCCAGTAACACAGATTTAAGGAGGCAATAGGAAGCTGCAGTAAGAAGGGAGGGTTTTGTTGCTACAGTTGTCTCAGCTCTGTAGTGAACATTTCAAACCAGAGGATTTTAACAGGACCAGCTTAGAGATGCTGTGACCCCACCTGTCTTCAGCTTCCCAACTCATCTCCAAAGAGGAGGTGATTTTTTATTTTTACTGTACATGTTAACAGAGATGTCTATGATTCATCTGTAAAACTAAAGTTAGAACTTATTGCTGCAGAAGATTGAACAAATTATGGGAATATTAAAATAATAAATTATTATAATCATTGCAAACAATTAGAAAAGTTTAAACTTGATTCAATCTTATAACACTGGAAAGGGAAAATAGTTTGGTGTGGGGACTTCAATGCACATAGCAACTTATGGGGAGATCAAGATAATAATAATGGAGGAATTTTAGAAGAGGTGATTGAAGAAAAAGATTTGGTAGTTTTAAACGATGGAGTATGCACTTGGGTGGACTTTGTTAGGAGTAAGGAATCTGCTATTGATTTGACTTTGTTTTCTTAATCTATTTTTGATATTTGCAGCTGCAGAGTATTTAAGGAAAGCACAATGGGGAGTGATCATTATCCAGTTTTTGTCAGCATAGGAATCGATACAGAACAAGACCGAAATGCTTAAAGGGATTATTGGAGAAAATATTGTGAATCTTTAGGGAAAAATACTGCATTAGATAGGGTCTGGAATACTATAAAAAAATGTCTGGAAATTCAAAAGGTTATTTTTTCCCAATAATAAAAGATAAGAGTAATATTATAATAGAGAATAAAAATAAAGCTGAGCTATTAGCTAAAGTATTTGCAAAGATGCATAGTACAGAGAATCTAAGTAATAAAAAAAAGAGAGGACAGGAAAAAACATTATAGAGGAATAGTGAATTACTTCATAACGGTGAAGGTTAGGATGTATCAATATGAAATTTTCTTTGATAGAATTAAATAAGGCCTTGAGGATTTCCAGTAAATCTACTCCTGGGAATGATCAGATTAGTTATAGTATGTTGAATATTCTTAGTAATGTGAGTAAAGAAATATTATTAGAATTGTATAATAAGTGTGGGACACACTGTGTCTAAATTCAAACTCTGAGATGCTTTTATTCCATGTCAAGAACCAGAACAGAAAATAGTGGAACCCCATTAGATAACTCATGGCTTTAAGAGTAAAAGTTGACCTACAAAAATAGGACACAAGTTTTAGATAGATAATAGAGTTTTAAATAATGCACACATACCACCGATATTGTGCACTCACACTCATAAAAGTGTTCCAGTACCACAGTACTGATACCACTTTATGAAAGCATAATGTTCACCTTTTAGTTGAGCGGTCAGGGGTAGAGGAGAAGTAATGTCAGCGGTGTGGTGGTAGTTTTCTTTTTTTACTTCGAATTGGCTGACCTGATCTGCACTTCTTACCAGTTGGTGGCAATAATGCAAAGTAGTTTTTTATCTGCCAAGAAACACCACCAGAAAAAGGTGGGATATCACACAGACATATATACACCTCATTACGTACTGGAGTGCATCCGGCGTCTGTGCCAAACTGGATGGGTTTGTCCTCACTCTAAGAGCCAACAGGAGTAAACGCAGAGCGTGCACCTATGGCAGTGTTTTGTTCTGCCTATCATTGCAAAACCCAGTGCAGTATTAAAAATGGATCACATGAGATTATTTTTCACAAAAAAGACGGGACAATAATTTTGGCTATTTGACCATTTATAATATTATGACATTGCAGCTAACGTTATTTGACTATCAATAAAATACTAACAGGAGGATATGGTACTCCCTGTCTCATTAGCTCTTGCTGTTTTTTTACATTTTGAAGGTGATCAGTAACACAGATTTAAGGAGGCAATGGGAAGTTGCAATAAGATGGCGGGTTTTATTGCTACAGAGTCGTATATGCTCTGTAGTGAACATTTCAAGTCAGAGGACTTTGACAGGACCGGCTTAGAAAGAGTGATCCCATCTGTCTTTCCATCTCATCTTTAAAGAGGAGGTGTTTTTTGTTTGTTTGTTTGTTTTTTACTGTACATGCTAACAGAAATGAGGATGAGGATCAGTGCCTCCAAATCCGAGGCCGTGGTCTTGAGCCGGAAAAGGGTAGAGTGCCTTCTCCGGGTCGGGGAAGATGTCCTGCCCCAAGTGGAGGAGTTTAAGTATCTCGGGGTCTTGTTCACGAATGAGGGAAAAATGGAGCGGGAGATCGACAGGCGGAT
>NC_051443.1:2702784-2710889 GCF_001649575.2 Kryptolebias marmoratus
GCTGACCTGATCTGCACTCCTTACCAGTTGGTGGCAATAATGCAAAGTAGTTTTTTATCTGCCAAGAAACACCACCAGAAAAAGGTGGGATATCACACAGACATATATACACCTCATTACGTACTGGAGTGCATCCGGCGTCTGTGCCAAACTGGATGGGTTTGTCCTCACTCTAAGAGCCAACAGGAGTAAACGCAGAGCGTGCACCTATGGCAGTGTTTTGTTCTGCCTATCATTGCAAAACCCAGTGCAGTATTAAAAATGGATCACATGAGATTATTTTTCACAAAAAAGACGGGACAATAATTTTGGCTATTTGACCATTTATAATATTATGACATTGCAGCTAACGTTATTTGACTATCAATAAAATACTAACAGGAGGATATGGTACTCCCTGTCTCATTAGCTCTTGCTGTTTTTTTACATTTTGAAGGTGATCAGTAACACAGATTTAAGGAGGCAATGGGAAGTTGCAATAAGATGGCGGGTTTTATTGCTACAGAGTCGTATATGCTCTGTAGTGAACATTTCAAGTCAGAGGACTTTGACAGGACCGGCTTAGAAAGAGTGATCCTATTTGTCTTTCCATCTCATCTCCAAAGAGGAGGTGTTTTTTTGTTTGTTTGTTTTTTACTGTACATGCTAACAGAAAGGTTTATGATTCATGTGTAAAACTAAAGTTAATATCACACTTTTGTTAAACCTGTTTTTAAGTGTTAGTTCTTTCTGCATGTTTAGGAATTAATGATGTATTGTGTATTACAATACACTGTGGGGTATTAAAACCTTTTCAAGTTGTTTTTAATGAAGTTGTTTTTAAATATTATGTGTCTTATATTTTAGCATGCAGCAACAAGGAACAGAAAAGCCTGAAGGAAAGCTGAAGAGAGCCTTCCAGTGAACCTTTCTCAGCATCTCCCTGAAAGTGAACCTCAGATCTCCAGCCCCAGTTACAAGCAGGGCAGTGTAACACACTGAATTTACCTAAAGATTGTACAGGCCTTTAAAAAGAAAACTATGTATGTGTGTGTATGCACAGCACAAAAAAATATGAAGAAATTATTATTGTGGTGTGTACAGAGGGCTCCGGCTTGTGTGTGTGTATGAGAGTGAAATAAATTTAAATGAGCAATCAAACATACATATATCGATTTATACATTCATTAAAATGCCATACCATATGTCTGTCTTTGTTAAAGAACATAAAACAGTATTTCTGCATGATAGCATGTATTTTTAAAGCATCCTGTATCATAACTACATCTTTTTCCTTCATCGCTTTGACATCCCCTCTAGCATATACCCTTAGTGCCGCATTTAGTGCCTACCCACTTTTTGCGCCACTGGTCTCCATATATAATGTCTATGGCATTTCAGATTGAACAATGATGAAAATGTATATTTTGCTCACCAAAGTTCTTAAAAAAAGAGACAAAAATCTAGCACTTTCAAAACAAGGAATTTAATAAAGCATCTAAAAAAAAACCTGACGCTGTGTTCAAAGAGTTTGCTTAGCTAACAGGAGCAGGAAATGGCTAAAGTCTGTCACTGAGCAGATAAGGATCCTGGGAATATACAGATTTGAGCACAAGCTTCTCACCACTCACCAACAGGCGCTTTTTGAAAAGACTGGTGCTGCTTTGCTCTGTTTGACAAATTAACACAAAACACTCTGATTTTCAGGCATATTTTCAAAGTAAATGTTCTTATGTTCCTACAGTATACTTATGACATTTATTAGTACTTGTATAAGCAAATACTCAAATTGAAGTTCTTGTACTTGATTTAAAAAAATGTGGCATTGCCTAGGTGTGGGAGGAAGGGAAGTTGCCTGAAAAATGGAAAGAAGCCATCATTATTCCTATCTGTAAACCTGGTAAAGATCCTAATTCAGCTGAAAGGTTTAGACCAATAGCTCTAACATCATGTTTAGGTAAAGTTATGGAAAAAAGGAAAATAACAGATTAATTTTTTTTTAGAATCTAAGGAGAAGATTAAGTTTTATCGTTTTGGATTTAGGAAAGGCAGAAGTACAATGCGTTATGTCTGGAACATGAAAATAGGCAAGCCAAGATTAATAAGGAGACTGTGATAGCAGTTTTTTTGGATGTGGAAAAGGTATATTACATGTTATTGAAGGAAGGGTTGTTGAATAAATTAAAACAAATAGGTATAAGGGGTCAAATATATAGATGGATTTAAAAAATGTAACCGAAAGAAATATTAGTTAAAATAGGTGGGGAAATAAGTTCAAAGTGTCAAGTAGAAAATGGCACTCCTTAAGGCAGTATAATTAGTCCTACATTATTTACTGTAATGGTTAATTATATTTTTAGTAATATAGATAAATCTTTTGGTGTTTCGTTATTTGCAGATGATGGTATTTTTTGGAAGAGGGGAAAAAATGTAAGAACCTTTGTGCTATGTGCCAGTCCTCTCACTGTAAGGACATTTCCCCTGAAGCCTCAATCTCATTAATACTTACCTGTCCGTCCTCGGAGAAACCTCAGACTCACGACGTCCTCTGTTTTCAGGTCCTGTCTCCTGATCACTTTTGCACAACTTGTTCACTGTAAATAAATACACTTCTCGTTATTCTGGTCTCCCGTGTCTGTCTGATGCCAAACTGCTCACGTAGAAAAGTTTCGAATCCTGACAGAATGCTCCAGCCAAACCAAGATTCTAAGAGCAGTTCCGGTGGCAGACAGACCGCGGACACGCTAGTACATCGCTTAGATCAGTATGAAACCTTGATACAACAACTCTATCAGGTTCAACAGGACCCTTGTGCTACTTTGAATCAGGTTTCCCATCGAATTGTTGCACTGGACAACCGTTTAGGAACTCTATTTCCCACAAATCCCGCTACTCCGTCACTTGTCACCACACCCCGTCCTGCCTCTCTGACCCCGGTCCGTGAACCGGAAGTAAAACCGTCGGAGCTGTTTGAGGGTGACACCGATCGTTGCGGAGGATTTATTTTACAATGCAATTTGGCTTTTGCTCGCTTGCTGTCACTTTTTCCCTCTCATGCCTCCAAAATAATCTTTGTAGTTTCAGCACTGAAGGGACGAGCGCTCCGCTGGGCCCAGGTGTTTTTTGTCTCCCATCCGATCGACACGTTAAATTTTTCACACTTCCTCCAAGAGTTTCAGCGAGTGTTCAACCATCCTTTACAACAGGAGGAAGCTGCTAAACGTCTACTGACTCTACGACAGGGACGCAGGTCAGTGGCGGAACACTCCATGGATTTTCGGATCACTGCAGAGGAGGCAGGCTGGGATGAATTGGCATTGAGAGGTATTTTCACCGGCTCATTATCTGAAGTCATTAAGGATCAACTAGCAGCTAGAGACGAACCGGGTAGCCTGGACGAGCTAATTGCTTTAGCTATAAGAATCGACAATCGTCTCCGGGAACGGCAGCGAGAGAGACTCTATTTCCCAGGATGCTCAGTTTACTGGCCTTGTTTTTAGGTCTGAAGGATCTGCTAATTCTCGAGCACCGGTTGTTGAGCCTGAACTGATGCAGGTGGGCCGCACTTGTCTTTCCGCAGAGGAGAGACCAAGACGTTTTCGTGCTAGAGAATGTATATACTGTGGAATTAAGGGACATTTTGTGGCTAACTGTCCGGTTCAGGGAAACTGTGCTGCCCATCAGTAGAAGGGGAAAAGCTGTCGGGTCCGTTGAAATTTTCCCCAACATCTCTGCTTTCTCTTCCAGCAAATATTATCACGGATCAAACCTCCTTACCAATCGCTGCCATGGTTGACACCGGGTCCGAGTTGAACCTCATTTCTCAGAACCTAGTGGATCAAATGAACATTCCAACTTCTTCTTTGGATTCTGCTCGCACAGTGAATGGACTAACAGGACAAGCTATTTCACAAATAACTCATCGGGTCACCAATTTACAAGTCTTGGTGTTCGGCAATCATCATGAGTCTGGTGAGTTTTATGTGTTCTCCGCTTCATCTCCACAACTCATTTTTGGTTTTCCTTGGCTACAAAAGCATAATCCTATACTCAATTGGGCTGAAAGGCGAGTAGAGTCCTGGAGTAATTTTTGTTTAATGCACTGTTTAAAGTCGGCTGGTGCTCGGTCTGTCGGGGGGCGTGGAGGACATAGATTTGTCAGGTGTTCCTCAAACTTACCATGACCTGGCACCAGTCTTCAGTAAACGCAAGGCTCTCTCTCTTCCCCCGCACAGACCTTATGACTGTGCGATCGAGTTGCTTCCCGGGGCTCCTCTTCCCTCTAGTCGATTGTACCATCTGTCTGGGCCTGAAACAGAGGCAATGAGAAGCTACATTAATGACTCATTAGCTTCGGGTATAATCCGGCCATCTACTTCTCCTTTGGGAGCAGGGTTTTTCTTCGTTGAGAAGAAAGACAAGTCTCTCAGACCTTGCATTGATTTTCGGGGGTTAAATCAAATTACAGTTAAAAACAAATATCCACATCCGTTAATTGACTCGGTGCATGAAAGATTACATTCGGCGACCATATTTTCTAAATTGGACCTTCGTAACACATATCATCTTGTGAGAATAAGGGAGGGGGACGAGTGGAAGACGGCCTTTAAGACTCCGTTGGGGCACTTTGAGTATCTGGTGATGCCGTTTGGTCTCACTAACGCCCCGGCCGTCTTCCAAGCTCTGATTAATGACGTTTTGCGAGATTTTCTCAACATTTTTGTATTCGTGTATCTTGACGACATACTAATCTTTTCGCATGATCTGGAGACTCATGAAACTCATGTCAGGGCTGTTTTACAGAGACTTCATGAAAACAAACTGTTCGTGAAGGCTGAGAAGTGTGCGTTCCATGTTTCCACTGTCTCTTTTTTGGGTTTCATTTTTGAAAGAGGGCAGTTTCACACCGACCCAGAAAAGGTCCGAGCCGTCACTGAATGGCCCACTCCGACCAATCGTAAGGAACTCCAACGTTTTTTGGGATTCGCAAATTTTTATTGACGTTTCATCAAGGATTACAGTAGAGTGGCAGCCCCTTTAACGCAACTTACCTCCACACTCTGCACATTCACCTGGTCTCCAGCAGCAGACACTGCGTTTGGCAAACTTAAAGCTCTGTTCTCTTCAGCTCCCATTCTCTGTCATCCAGATCCAGAAAAGCAATTCATGGTCGAAGTTGATGCCTCGGATACTGGGGTTGGAGCAGTGCTGTCCCAGCGGTCATCTGCTGATGGTAAGGTCCACCCATGTGCATTCTTCTCCAGACGATTATCTCCATCTGAACAGAACTACGATGTGGGAAATCGTGAGCTCCTGGCTATTAAACTAGCACTGGAAGAATGGCAACACTGGTTAGAGGGGACTAACGAACCATTTATGATTTGGACAGATCACAAAAATCTCGTATATTTACAAAACGCCAAGAGACTCAATCCCAGGCAAGCCCATTGGTCATTGTTCTTCGCCCGATTCAACTTTGTCATTACTAACAGACCCGGATCCAGAAATGTTAAGCCAGATGCCCTCTCCAGACAGTACTCAGCTTCTGACTCTTCTAAAGAGGACGTTTGTGTACTTCCATCCACATGCTTCGTCGGTTCTCTTACCTGGGAGATAGAGAATACCATCTCGTTGGCACAGCAGTCGGAACCTGATCCAGGTACCGCACCTCCTGGTAGGAGATCCATCCCCAGAAGCATCGTGGGGAAGGTTTTGGATTGGGTTCATAATCATAGGTTCACCTGTCACCCCGGAATTACAGAAATGTTGGTGTTCACTAAGAGACATTTTTGGTGGCCTACCATATCATCTGATATTAAGGAATTTGTGCATGCTTGTCCTACCTGTGCGAGAAACAAGTCTCTTCACCAACCTCAAGCAGGACTACTGCAACCGTTACTCGTACCTGCTTGCCCCTGGTCTCACATCTCCCTGGATTTCGTCACTGGACTTCCACCATCCGAAGGTAACAGTCATTTTGAATATCATTGATCGTTTTTCTAAAGCAGTGCACTTCATACCTCTGGCAAAATTACCTTCTGCATTTGTGACTGCCCAGTTCTTAGTCCTCCATGTTTTCCGCATCCACGGTATTCCGCTGGATATCGTTTCAGATCGAGGGCCACAATTCATCTCCCAGGTATGGAAGGCTTTTTGCAACGCTCTTGGTGCCAAAGTCAGTTTGTCCTCCGGTTACCACCCGCAGTCTAATGGCCAGACAGAGAGGTGTAATCAAGAACTCGAAGCCGCTCTGCGCTGTATCATTAACAATAATCCATCGTCCTGGTGCAAACACCTACCGTGGGTCGAATATGCCCTTAATGGACATGCCTCCTCTTTTTCTCCCTTTGAAGCATCCCTGGGATACAACCCTCCTCTCTTCCCCAGCCTGGAGACAGAAATACTGGTCCCATCCGTGCAGGCCCATATTAAGCGCTGTCGCAGGTTTTGGCAACAGACCAAGGCCGCTTTGCTGAGGACAGCAAATCAGAATAAACGATTTGCGGATCGTTGTCGAGCAGCAGCTCCAGAGTATCAGGAAGGGCAGCAGGTATGGCAATCCACTCGAGACATAACATCAAAGATGTTCCTAAAAAATTGTCTCCCAGGTTCATTGGCCTGTACACTATTGATAAGATCAATAGTGTACAGGCCGCCTTCAGCGGTGAGACTTCGTTTGCCTTCGTCATTAAAGATTCATCCGACTTTCCACACTTTGCAAGTCACCGAAAACCTGTTTCGGTGAGTGCACTGTGCCCTCCTGCCGGATCCTGAATTGGATCCTGAGGACTTTGACAGGATCCTGAATTGATCACCTCCTTTTACAATGAACATCTGGAGAAGCGTCCGAGGTCGCCTGGAGGCGACCATTGAGGAGGGGGTACTGTGGTGATTTGGGGTTTTTGCTGATACTTCCTGGTGGGCTGTCTTGGCCATTGATTAGCAGCACCTTTCCACTCCCTCCACACCTGCAGCGGATCAGGCTCGTCAGACTCCTGGGTACTTAAGGCCGTGGTGGGAACCAGACCAGCGCTGGAGCATTGTTTTTGCCTAAGTGGTAAAGTGCCAAGCCTCTTGTATCTTCTAGTGTTTGTGAGGACTTTTTAAGAACTGTGTTCTTGTTTCTACTCTGCACCTTCTCAGGATAACCTGTCCGTTGGAGATCCAGTCTGGTCTGTGTTTGGAACCTGCTGTGAAACTAAACAACCTACCTGTTTGCCTGAGCCTGTCTGCCTGCCTGGAAAGGATACTTACCTGTTGCCCTTGGAGGAACCTGCCAATCCACTACCGGAAAGTACTCCCCTCATCATCTTACCTTTGTGTTATGTGCCAGTCCTCTCACTGTAAGGACATTTCCCCTGAAGCCTCAATCTCATTAATACTTACCTGTCCGTCCTCGGAGAAACCTCAGACTCACGATGTCCTCTGTTTTCAGGTCCTGTCTCCCGATCATCCTTGCACAACTTGTTCACTGTAAATAAATACACTTCTCGTTATTCTGGTCTTCCGTGTCTGTCTGACGCCGAACTGCTCACGTAGAAAAGTTTCGAATCCTGACAAATTAGATAAATTTTTGATTATGGGTGTATTTTATTTAATTCAGCTTCAAATAGTTTATTAAAAAAATAGAGTACAGTATTAGGCGTTAAGACTTTGTGTGAGGATCTGGGTTTCGGTTCCGCCCTTTGGGCGGCGCCACTAATCATTGTTCCACAGGTGTTCCTCATACCACTGATGAGACCAGACAGGATTTAAGCAGCAGGTGGTGATCAGACCTTCGCTGGAGCATCGAACCTACTGGGTTAGATTCTCCGCCTATCACAAAGGTCTACAGAAGACAATAAGATCCATCCGTGTGCATATTTCTCTCTGCGTCTAACTTCGGCCGAGAGTAACTACGACGTCGGTAATAGGGAGCTACTGGCCATTAAATTAGCACTGGAGGAATAGAGACATTGGCTGGAGGGGAGCGAGGTCCCATTTATCATATGGACGGACCACAAAAATCTAGCTTACCTTCAAACAGCCAAGAGGTTGAACCCCCGACAGGCTAGGTGGTCCCTGTTTTTTGGAAGATTTAATTTTTCCATTACTTTCAGACCGGGAACCAAGAATGTCAAGCCAGA
>NC_051443.1:2712893-2730426 GCF_001649575.2 Kryptolebias marmoratus
GAGACTCACCTAGCTCTCCTTCTCTTGCAGACCGCTCCGGATACCGCCCACTGTATATAGTCTCACCCTGTAAATAAACTCACTTACCTTTACTTCCGTCTCCGTGTTTGGTCTTGGTTTCGCTCTTCTGGACAAAACCTCCCGAGTTATGACACTTTGTTGCGGAGCAATGAAAACTACTCTAGTTCCAGCTCTACAAGTTGAGATTGGTGAATGCCACTGATAAATAGCCGTAAGTTACTGGGCAAAAAATAAAGGAATTCACCCTCCGCATGTTATGCTGCAACCTTGTAAGGAAAAAAAAAACAAATTAATAGTTTTTGATGGATAATTAAAAATAAAGTAAAAGATAACTTTCTAATCAGTCCTGTGGTTGCTATTCCTGTTATTCCAAAATGGATCTTTGGTCAGGCTGAAGTTGATTTAAGCTTACTGGAAAAGGGGAGACATTTGGAAAAGAAGGTGAAAAATTATATAGAAAAAGAGTATTCAGAGTATATACAAATATACATATACAGATGCTTCTAAAATGTTTAATGATAAAGTAGGTATATCATTTATAATTCCAGATTGAAATATTACGAGAAAAAAAGAACAGATAAAGTGACAGTATATCGTAATGAAGGCAAGAAATTATATTGGATATAATTCACTTAATTTTCAGGATTAAAAATTATGGTTCTCATGTTATGCTAGTTTGGATCCCTGCCTACATTGGTGTAATAGGAAATGAGTTGGCTGATAGTTTTGCTAAAAGTGCAGCAATAAAATATATTGTTGATTAAAATAAGTAGAAATGAGATAAGAGTAGTATTGAAATGTATATCAAGAAGAAGTGGCAAGAACAATGTGATAGAGAGGGAAATGCAAAGTTTTTTTATAGTATCCAAAGAAAAGTTGGTGATTTAAGGAAAGGTAATAGGAATAAAAAAAGAAGATATTGTATCCAGAATAAGATTTGGTCATACAGGATTAAATAGTACTCTTAAAATAATTAATAAACATAATACAGGTTGTTGCAATTATTGTGATAAATTAGAAACACTACAACACATTTTTAGAATGTAATAAATATGTTCAAGAAAGAGATATGTTAATTAGAAATTTAAGTAGGAATAAAAGTAAATTAGATATAAGGGAATTATTTCAGAGATCATCTGGGGATGTAATATTTAGCAGTATTTTTAGTTTTCTAAGAAGAACGGGTGTTATGGGGAGATTATAGTAGTTAAACATCTGATCCATACTCCTATCTGGAAGGTGGCGGTAATGCACCCAAGTTGTTTGCCAACCGCCATAAAAAAGAGAAGAAGAAGAAGTTGTACTAAAATGGCTTGAAAACAATTGTCAGCAGGATTCAAATGTTTGATGTGTAAAGAAACTGATGCTTTGCATTCCCCTGGTGAAAGCAGCGAGGTACGTTTTGTTTGTAGGTGTTGCAAGAATTGTGGCTCAACACTTTCTATACACCATATGACTAGCAGTAAACCAACTAATGCCAGTGACTAAGTTTGCCATAAAAAAAACTGTTTTGGACAATACATGGCACCATTAACATTATGCGAGCAATAAACTGTGCCAGTTTGTGCATTTCAGCAGCAACACTTTAAGAATGGACCTCTCGGACTTCCAGTGGACGCAGCGCAAGATGGCAGCATAAGATCGAGCTCCCTTGTCGAAGAAACAATAAACCTCCCTAATGCAAAGAAATTAGATTAAACACGATTTGAACCAGACACGAAATGAGTGGAGGGCGTAAGCAGAGAAGCATAAGGAAGAAAATGTCCGAAGAACACGACTCCGAAGTCGAGCAAATGGAAGAAGAAAGCGGTGACTCGAATGAGCTCCGGGCTGTGTTGGAGGGGCTAAACACCGCCATGGCGGAAATTCGGGACCTCAAAAAGGAGGTGAAGGAGAACCTCACAATTCAAAGACGAACTCAAAGAGGAGGTAAAGCGAGAATTTACAAGTTTTAGCAAAGAAATTAAGAGAAAAGTGGCACCGAATGATGCGGAAATACAGAAACAACAAGAGGACATTACTGAGGTGCAGGGCCGCATAACAGAGCTGGAAGAGTGGAACATGAAAGCTAAGGACGCCATTCTGAGTCTTTTGCAACAGCAAAGAAAATTACAAGAGAAGCTAACTGAAGTGGAAGGACATGGTAGGCGCTGTAATATGAGAATCTACAATGTGGCTGAACAAGACGGCGAATTGGTCCAAGAGATGGTGGAGAGGCTGCTGCATCGGGAGCTAGCCCTGCCGGACGGAGCTGAGCTACAGATCCAGCGGGCCCATAGAAGCCTCGGGAAGAAACCACCACCGGGCGCTAATCCCAGATCCATAGTGGTTAATTTTCTTAAATCCAAAACCAAAGAAGAAATCCTGACAAAAGCATGGGGAAAGAAAATCCAAGTCGAGGGGAGGCAGATATTTTTCAACCACGACTACCCCACAGAGGTAATAGAAAAACGCAAATCCTACTCCAGGATCAAAAGGGCTCTGAAAGATCAAAAGATCCGCTTCCAGACGCCAATGACTAAAATACGGATTCACTGGTCAGAAGGTGTTAAGACTTACAACAACGCAGAGGAAGCTGCAAAAGACATGAGGGGACGAGGTCTGGAGATAGAGAGCGGGAACGGCACCGGACCTTCATCCGAGAGGTTCCAGTTGGCGCTGCCTTGGCAACGCCTCGGGAAGAAGCAGAAGATGAACGACGGGGCCCACGGTATGGGTCCTGGCCAGAACACGGGAAGCCGATCGAGGGAACGGTTGCAGGAGTTTCAAAGATGAGGTCGCAGAGGGCGGACATTTCGGTGTGCCCCCGAGAAGAGACTATAGTCTTCTCTAAAGGTTAGTCAAGTATCGACAGGGAGAACCACCAAACAAGGGACTGTTGGACTCACCTAGCAGGTTGGGAAAACTTAACACAGGTTTCCCCAAAACCACTGGGGGGGGGGGGGGGGTGCTTGTTTGCAAAGGGTTACCCCCCTCCTTTTCCAGCAGGGGGACAGGGCCTCTGGGGAATGGGGCCCATATTTAATCGGGAGTTCAGAATTTTTGTTAATTTAGTTCTTGTTCATAGTTTGTTGTTGAGTGGAGAAGGTGAGAACCAAACCAAGATGTACAAATAATGTCTGATGATATAACTGTGGTGTCACTGAATGTTAACGGTTTAAATAATATTAAAAAGAGAGATAAGGTTCTACATAAATTCAGAAAAGAAAAAGTACAAGTTATTCTCCTACAGGAGACACATTTAACAAAAAAAGGACATGAAAAATATAAAAAACTAGGGTATAGAAACTCTTTTTCCTGCTCTTTTGGACAAAAGCATAAATGAGGAGTTATGACACTGATTCCAAATAATGTAAAGTTTGAATTGTTGAAGGAAACTGTGGATAAAGAAGGGAGATACCTAATGATTAAGGGCAAACTGGAAAATCAGTTAATCACACTGCTCAATGTATACGCTCCTCCAGAAAGTGACAAAGTGCTTTTTACGAAAATATTTGATCTCATTAATCTGGAAGCAGAGGGAATATTGATATGTAGTGGAGACTAACGTTGTATTAAATTATAGAATGGATACCACAAGTAAAAGGAAGAATAAAAAACAAATCAGTAGGTACATGAACACCATGATGTCAGAAATAGCATTGGTAGATGTGTGGAGAGAACTTCACCCCTTAGATCAAGATTATACTCATTATTCAATACCACATGGTGTTTATTCCAGAATCGATTATATGCTAATGAATAAGAAAGATCTACACAGAGTGAAAGAATGTAGAATAGGAGTATCAGATGTCTCCGACCATAGTGCAATTTACCTTAAGATTCATCTGAACAGTAAAAAGAAAAGTACTTTGTGGAGACTAAATGAAGGAATATTAAATAACAAGGGTGTAGTTGGTGAAATAAAAGAGGAGATAATCCGATACAGAGAGGTCAATGATAATGGTGAAGTAGATCCAGTAATACTATAGGATGCCCTAAAGGCGGTAATACGGGGGAAAATGATTTCTTACACAACATTTATGAGAAAAGCTAGATTAGAAACATACAATAAGCAAATAAGGAAGCTAAAGGATTTAGAACAGCAACATAAACAAACAAATGACTCAGACACATTTGATCTCATTAAAGAAACCAAGAAAGAAATGGAGGAGAATCTATGCGAGGAGGTAGAAAAGAAGGCTAGATTTACCAAACAAACGTACTATGAGGGAGGGCCTAAAGCTACAAAAAATTTGGCAAGGCATATTAAGAAACAGCAAACACTAGGAAACATACATAAAATAGGAGATCCATTAACTAATGCAATTCTATATGAACAAGAAGAAATACAAAGAGTATTTGAACAACACTACAAAAATTTATATACACAGCCACCTTTGGCTGGGGAAGAAGAGGTGAAAATTTTTTTGGACAAACTAGACTTACCAGCAATATGCTTAAAACAAAACAACACTGACTTCCGAAATTACAGTGGAGGAAATAACAAAGGCAATTGGCAGGACTAAAGCAGGAAAATCACCAGGGTCAGATGGACTAGGAGCTTCCTTTTATAAAACCTTTAAAGAAGAATTAACACCTCTATTATACGACTCATTTAATTATAGCCTTAGAACTGGCAAGATTCCTCCATCTTGGAAGGAAGCTATTATTTCTGTAATTCCAAAGGAAGGCAAAGATCAAGAACACTGCCACAACTATAGACCGATATCGGTTTTAAATTTAGACTATAAACTTTTCTCCTCCATCATGGCTAAAAGAATGGAAGATTCAATGCGGGATTTAATTGACGAAGATCAGACAGGTTTTATTAAAGAAAGACAAACACAAGACAATATAAGGAGAACTCTTTATATCATAGATCATCTGCAAAGTAGAGGGGATGGCGCAGTCCTGATACGTATGGATGCGGAAAAAGCTTTTGACAGCGTCAACTGGAATTTTTTGTACAAAGTACTAGAAAATTTTGGATTTAACGAGACATTTATAAACTGTATTAAATCAATTTATTGGGAGCCAACCGCAAGGATTAAAATAAACGGCAGTCTGACTGGAAGATTCACTTTGGAGAGAGGAACGAGGCAGGGTTGCTGCCTAACTTTCAGGATACAAAATTAATGTGGAAAAAACCCAGATCCTAACAATAAATTACTCCCCGCAGCAGAAAATAAGGGATAACTACAAACTTAATTGGAATGGAAAATATATAAAATATTTGGGGGTAAACATAACCAAAAAAATAGACAAACTCTACGATGCAAATTATTTAAAAATAAACCACAATATTAAGGTGGACTTGGGGCGATGGATGAACATTGGTCTTGATCTCAGCTCCAGAGTGGAATTAATTTAAATAAATATTCTACCACGATTATTATACCTGTTTCACTCCCTGCCACTGATTATCCTGCAAAAACAATTTAAAGAATGGGACAAATGGATTTCAAGGTTTATCTGGGATGGGAAGAAACCTAGGGTCAGATACAAAACACTCCAACTTCCAAAAGACAGTGGAGGTCTGGGCTTGCCGGCCCAGAAAGAATATTTTTGGGCTGCACAAATTAGGCCTTTAATATGTTGGTGTAATGATGAATATGTTTCAAAATGGAAGAATCTGGAAATGGGGAGGAAAGACATAGAAGTCAGAAATTTAATAGCACACAAAATGCTTTTAGGTAAAGTAAGCAATAAGCTGGATTCAATAACTAGTACTACAATTGAAATATGGAATACAGTAATTGATCATTATAAATTAGAGAAGAAAACAAGGACTTTGAGCTGGTTTGCTTGGGACTCAAGGTTTAAACCAGGCATTTATGATAAAGGTTTCATACAATGGGCAGATAAAGGTATCACAGCAATGTGTAAATTAGTTGAAAAGGGCAAACTGCTGAGTTTTAACAACTTAAAGATAAGATTTGGATTGGAGGATCAAGACCAGTATAGGTACTTGCAGATAAAAGACTTCTACGAGAAAGAGGTAAAAACCAATATAAGTAAGGTAATTGAGGCATTTCACAAGGCCTATGAGGGAAATAAATTTCAAATTATTTCAACACTGTACCAGGGACTGATGGAAGGCCGGAAGTCATCTACTATGTATAATAAAGAAAAATGGGAAGAGGAACTTAAAGAACGTATAAGTGAAGAGGAATGGTTTCAAATCTGTAAAACACAGTGCACGACCACCTGCTCCCCGTGTGTGGAGGGAATTTAGCTGGAAAAATATGGTTAGATTTTTCATAACCCTAAAGATTAAGGCCAGGACGATAACCAGTTCACAACCATGCTGGAGGCTCTGTGGCCAGACTAATGTAGGTCACACGCACATATTCTGGTCTTGTCAGAAATTAGCCACATACTGGCAAAATGTATGCTTTATTTTGAAAAGCATATTAGGATATGGACTACTCAGATCATGCAAAACACTCTACCTGGGCTGTCTCACATACGACATAATTCAAAAAGAGGATGAATATTTGTTAAAAATATTGCTCTCAGCAACAACAAAAAAAACATCACAAAACTATGGTATAAACAGGAACCGCCCACTGTGGAGAGATGGTTGAGCATTGTGGAAGAGATCTTTGTAATGGAGAAAATCACAAAGATTGCAGGAGGATCAGTTTATTGTAATGTGGGGTAAATGGAGTGATTATAGATGTAAGGAGGATGCCACTTTTGTAGCCAGTTAAACACGGACATTGTTACTAAACATCTGTATTTGAATGTAAATGCACCGATACTTCTCCACTGTAACTGTACAAAAAAATGTTCAATAAAAAATAAGTTTAAAAAAAAAAAAGAATGGACCTCTCCCACATACGCACATGACCCTGAATGCACCGTTGTGTTCACTCGCTGCCAAGGCAACTCGCTGAAGCCAGCGCACAGGTAAGAAATGTGAAATATATGAGCCGTTTTGAATAGTTTTAACAACTGGGGTCTAGGTGACAAGCTGGGACAGAGTCAATCCTTCCAGCCAGATCATGTTATGTTGTTATGTCGACCATAATTCAACCGTGGCTGTAGCTGCACAGAGTCTCATAATCATGAAACAACATCTCTCAGGGACAGTACATATAATATATTAACTCCTTTAAATTACTTAAAATGAACTTGAACAATAACATTCAACCTAAAACCTGGCCATCTCTTGGTCCACAGAGGATTTATGCCTGTTCCTGCTTGTTCTCACTGTCCCCAAGAGATGTTGTGAGTTTTCACCAAATGACCCTGTTTTCTTTAGACTGACCTTGTTTCCCCTTGCACCTCCTCGCCTTACAACATTTCCAGTGTGTTCGATAAAAGCTCCTGTGTGACTCTGGAGGTTGAGTTTTGATTCAGAGCTTCACGTTTGTAGTTGGAACTCTGATGTTAATTATTAATTGTCTTTAAGGCTTTCTGTATGTCATGCACCATTCATAAATAAACCTGTTTGACTAATTTCATCCAACAGTGCCTGGAAATTGTTTTTTTTTTTTTTATACAACAGCCCCCTAAGGCATTTCCCTGTGTGTATCAGTAAAAGACTTTGTGACCAGAACCAGTCTTAACTGGGTTTTCAGTAGTTATGTGATGTGAGCTGCAGTGTGTGAGCATGCAAGCAACCAGAAAAAACATCTCATCTCCTTCAATGTCATCCACCAACTCCTCTCCGGGACTAACAATTTCATCAGGCAAAAACATTTCCGCCATGAAAAATTACACTCTAACACTAAGTTTGATTATTTGAGGCAGCCATCTTGAATCAGCAGTAAATGTACTTCCAATCAGTAACTTGTCAAAGTTTCATCAAAATCTATCCAATAGTTGATTAGATATTCTAACCAAAGCGGTCACACAGTGTGTTGCATTTAAAGTATGTGTTGCGAATGATGCCCAGCTACTACCACACCAAATTTAGCTCAATATCTGTAAAACTGACATGAGTGCAGGGTAATTAGTCCAAGAGCGAGACCAAAACCAGACACAGAGACAGCAGCTGAAGGTAAGTGCAATTTATTTACAGGTGCCCAAGGTATGTACAGTGCGATAGGTTTGTGGAGCGATCTGTGAAGTAAGAGGAACAGGGTGAGTCTCGGGTACCAATCCTAATATCAGCCTAGCACTGCACGATGGCTTCTTAATGTTCTTTTGTTCTTACAGATCCAGGAGGTGTCCAGCAGCGTGGAGGAGAAGATGGAGATGTTAGGTGATCCAGAGGTCGACAAGCCAGTATCTAGTCCAGGTGAGTATCCAGAGGTCCAAGGTAGGTATCCGTAATAGTCGTAGTCTCATAGCGTGGCGAAGAACCTGAAGTCAAGGTGCACAAAGAACGTAATCAGTAACTTAATCACATTAGGTTAGAAACTGTGGCTGAGAATCGAACCCAGGAGGTTCGATGCTCCAGCGAAGATCTGGTCTCAGCTGAAGGCTTAAGTAGTAGCAGTCCTCATTAGCTGGATCTGGATCACCTGTGAAAAGAAGGGCAGGAGGAGCCGCCCCAAGGCGGGGCTAAAACTCCAGATCCCTACAAAAACTGACTGAGTCATAGCCATTTTTATGGCTCTAAGATCAGTTGGTTGTAGAGGATTTGAAACAATTGATCACAATATTCTATTACAGAGGCTTGAACATGATATTGGAATTACAGAAACAGTTCTAAAATGGTTTAAATCATATTTATTTGATAAATTCCAGTTTGTTAATGTTAATAATGCCATGTTCTCATGGAGTTCCTCAGGGTTTAGTGCTTGGACCTATACTCTTCACTCAATACTCTTTACTCTTTGCTTCCATTAGTTAAAATTAGACTGTATGGGATAAATTTTCATTGTGATGCTGATAATACTTAGTTACATTTATCTATAAAACCTGGTTAATCCAATCAGTTACTTATATCATGGTGTGTACCACACTAAACATGGAGACAGAGTTATCAAAGCAGCTTAGAAAGAAAATTATTAAGCAGCACGTTAAAGGTGAAACTGAGGCCTTATGAAATAATAAATTGGTTCAAAGCACTTCACATGGTCAGAAGAGAGACATCTGCTGGCTTTGTGCCAGAACTGCATCTAAGTAGAAGACCTGACAATGCCTCATTCCTGCCTGTGGTATAAAGCTTTAAACTCATATTTAAGATTCTGCAAACAGATATGGAATGGGGACATGAAAAACAGCGCAACACTAATGTGATGTAATGAGGCCTCATTAGCAGATGTTACATAATTTTGGTGCACTGACAGTTCTTAAAACACTGTCTCACAACATTTCAACTTTATGTGCTCAAAGTGGTGTCAAGCATAACATCACTAGTTAAAGATAAATGCTATAAGACCATCTTCAAGCATCTTGATGTTCCTGTGACTACAGCTGCAGATATTATTCAGAAGCTTAAGCTCCACAGAACTGTAGCCAACCTCCATAGACATGGCTGCAAAAGGAAAAATTATGCCAAACTGAATAGACGAATAATACGAATGGTAATTAAATAGCCCAGAACACTTCCAAAGACATTAGAGATGAACTCCAAGGTCAAGGTTTATCAGTGTCAGATTGCACCAGTAATTGCTGTCTGAGCCAAAGTGAACTTAATAGAAGATAAGGAGGTGGGGGTTTGTCTTGTAACCCTCTACCTCTAAAGCTAGACTCAAATCTGCCAAAATGCATACTGATAAGCCAAATAGCTTTTGGGAGAATGTCCTTTGGACAAAATCTGAGCTTTTTAGCAACAAATCCCATCCGCTTTATGTTCACAGAGCCAACACTACCTGCAGTAAAACATGGTGACGGCTCGTTATGTTTTAGAGCTGCTTTCCTGCATGTAGCACAGGGTGTCTTGAATTTGTGCGGGATACAATGAAATCTCAAGAATATTAAGGCATTTTGGAGCTAAATGCGGACCTCGCCTTGAGTCAATGTATTGAGTCAAGATAACCAGCAGAGAGTGCTGTAGGTGATTAAACTGAAGGATTCCTTACTCAAGAGTCTGAAAAGATTAACCTGTTCAATGCATTTTCACTACAGAGAGGCAGAAAATCTGATTATTGAGTTAAATAATTTTTTAAGATGGATTTTCCACAGAATTTCAGGTTTGTTCAACAGAAGAGTGTAAATGTTAAAAATGTTTTTTTTTAAAACATTTCCACCTCTCTTCAGAAGAAGTTCATGTACAGTTGCCTTCAAATTTCTGGTGTTAATGTGTTTTAAACACTATTTATAATGCAGTGCTAGTTTCTAGGATTTATGCAAAAATTGTTTATGAAAACCTGAGCACAATTTCTTAGCATTTTCTGGTGACTACATGTCACTGTTTAAGTTATTTGTTTTGTATTAATAAAAAACATATGGTTATTTCAGTTGCAAGGTTACATAAACATTTATTTATGTATTTATATAAAATAAAATGGCTATTTACTATTTAGATTTCTCAGCCCCTCCCAGCTAAATTCTTCTGAAGCCGGGTCTGGATAAATGTGCTACCCAGTGTCAGAAAGCTTGGTCTTAATTGCAGGTCATGGATCCTTCGTCAGGATAATGACCCAAAACAAACAGCTTAAAATACTCAAGAATGGCTCGGAACAAGATGTTGGACTATTCTGAAGTGGCTTTCTAAACCCTTATATAAATCCTATTAAACATCTGTGGAAGAAGCTGAAACATGCAATCTGGAGAAGGAACCCTTTAAACCTGAGACAGTTGGAGCAGTTTGCTCATGAGGAGTGGACCAAAATACCTGTGGACAGGTGCAGAGGTCTCAGAGAGAATAACAGAAATCACTTGATTGCAATGATTGCCGTAAAAGATTGTGCAACAAATATTAAGTTAGGGGAACCATCCTTTTTTTGTCAAGGCCAGTTATAGTAGTTTGAAACTAGAAAGTTCCTGGATACATTTTGAAGGGCCTGCATTACTTTTGCGTTTATACTGAATAAAGATGGCTCCAAAAGCTGATCAGTTGTAGACAGGCATCATAAAGGGCTGATCCATGAGGAGTTCAGCTGTGAAGTTTGACCTTCCTATTGTACACGATTTCAGAGCTAAAGCACTCGGGCTCTTGTGACCTTGACCTTGTGACTTAGAAATCCTTAGGATTGATTTTTGACACATAAGGATTCTAGCTGTGAAGTTTCACCTTCTTATGTTACATGGTTGCTAAGTAAGTGCACGCACAAATCTTAATATTTTTATTTAGCATTCAGTATGCAATGGGGCTCTGTCTGAGCTACTGCCACACCAAATTTCAGCTCAATATGTCTAAAACGGACTGAGTTAAAGCTGAAATAAACTTTAAGGATTACAAAATGGCTGAAATTAGCAGAAATAGCATTAGCAAGGAATGAGTAGCATTAGCAGGGATGACTTAGCCAAAAACAGTGCTGACTTAGCAAAGCCTATATGTTGAGCAAGAGCTGAAAATACACACAGAAACCCATACAGGCTCTGCATGATGTCATACCTGAACATTCTAAGTTCTATCACCATGGCAATCCAGCACGACAGAAGGGTCAGACCTAAACTTTTTACCTACATTAAACTGAAATGATAAAAAAATCTGTACTAGATATAAAAAAGCTGACTCATTCAATAATAGTTGAATGTCTTATGTTTTGTTTAAACTTTGAATGGTGTTTCTAGGTGGAAGTTTGCTGAAGTAGTTAGCTTTCAAACAGCAGTAAGAAATTGACAGTTTTTATGGTGCACCAGTGTATTTTAATGAGAAAGAAATGGCTGAAAAAGACAAAAGTACATGCTGAACAAACAGTTGCTGTAAAAAAAAACTATAAGGCATATTTAAAAAATTCTTGGACAGTGAGTAAAAGGAGAGATTGGTTTTCATTACTTTAAAATTTCACATTTCTAGTGCTTTATGTCAGAGACATGAAGAATTAAAAACATCCCTGCCTATGTTTTGATATACAATTTGTGTATGTGTCATAAAAGATGTGGGCGTAGGAAGAATTTGTTTGCTAAGAAAACCAGAGAGCGATGACACTCTTTGAACTAGCCGATGCGAGGTCACGTGGTTCATGTAGCTCTCAGTAGTTCCAAACACCTCAGCGCTGTCAGTCAGTTTGAGCTGCAACTGGCGCGACGTAACGCAAATATCAACTTTTCTTACTTTGCCCCGTGAGTTTCTGTAGTTATTGAACAATATTAAACTGATTAATTCACTGACTATGCATTTAATCAAAGCATTTTTAGACGCTGCAGGAACATTCATTACCGTTACACATTTTAGAGGGAAACAAGACTGCAAACACATCATAGAAAACATATAGGCTACAGACCATATTTATTAGAAAAAAATGTGTCTATGCAATACAGTGATCTATATAGCCATGTCTAGTGTTTTATAATAATGTTGTGCATGTAAAAAAAAAAAGCAGGAGTAACAATACCTATTATAAAGCTCTTTCTGATGTTCTCTGCATGCTAACATGAGAATGCTATACCTCGTGCTCCAGCCAGCAGTTCAGACCTTTGCTCCAGTTTACCTTCAGATCTATGTCCTCTAAAAAAATCATTTTCCAAAGAAATGTCCAAATATTACAGATGGAAAATGAGCAGAATGGCAGAGTTAAATTAAATTAATTATATTTAAATGACTGAGGAAAATATGTAGATGTTTTGACTGAAGACCTGGGATGAATTCTTAATTTTTGTAGAAGATATCATTTTTCTATTTTTTGTTTTTCATGTCAACTGAGTACCTGTATTTATAACCGAGTTGACTGTGCATGTAGCCTGATAAATATTGGAAATTGTAACTTATTGATTAAAATGTTAATTTAAATGAAACTGTTTCTAGGTAAAATCATATTAGATGACAAAATAATTGTCAACTAACACACACACACACACATATAATGTAGACTTAATACTTAAATAAACCCTTTGTATGTTGATTGGGTTACCATGGTTGGCTGTGCTGCATTTGGATTCACCAATTGGTCCAAGAAAAGGATCAGTATGTATGGGTTCCCAAAAGAGACTGAAAGAAGAGAAAAATGGTCGTCTCAAGTCAACAGGAGCTACCACGGAGTGTTACTAATCCTAAGTAAACAGGAAGCGAGAAGAGCCAACAACGCCACCTAGTCAACTCGGATAAAATAAGTAAACAATCGTACGTCTGTCTGCCCAAATATATACAGTTGTATATAAAAAGTTGAATGACTATTCATCAGCTAATCATGTCTTTAAAACATTATGCAAAAAAAAAACACTCCCAGAAATACACACAAACATCATAGATTCAACATGATTTTCCTGAATTCTGATCAATTAATTTGAATTAAACACATATCATAGTTGCTTAAGATCAGGGCTCTCAAGTTTTGATCTGAGCTTAGAGTGAGATTTTGAGCTGCTATGAGTTGTTAGATGACATCATCACCTAATTTGCATATTTGGTGATATTGATCAGGCTGTAGAAGAGAGGAATATCAACATTGACAAGACAAAACAATGAGTAAAAAACACTCAAAATATGTTTAGAACTACAAATTAACTTTATGAAATAATTTTATAACTTTATTCCTTTGCCTGATCCCACACTACATAAATTAATTTGTTAGAATATTACATTTCACCAAAAGACAGTTTTGTGTCGTGGAATTGTCAGCTCTACATTCAACCCTCCTCTTTTATTCAGGTTTGGAACCACAGGGATTTATATCAGCACTACAGAGTCAGTGAAAAAACAATACATTCAAAATCATATTTATATTACATTTACATCACGCTTTGTAATCCAGAACGGGATCAGCGGCAGCTTTGCACACAAATAATTCATTTGCAAAGTGGACATGCAGGGGTGCAACTACCCACTTTCTGAGGGGTATGCAGACACATTACCCCCCCCCCCCCCCCCCCCCCCTCCCCCCTTTTTTTTTTTTTTTTGCTTTTACCTGTTTACGTGAATAAATTTTTTTTATTCATGGACTTATATCATATAATACCCGATATGGGGTATGGCCCGTCAGAACATCTCTGTGGCTCATTCTCAACCAACCTGAATGAGTCAATGAGTCCCCCACTTCCTGATGTGAAGGCCATTCAGATGGATCTTCTGAGTAAGGTCTTGCCCCAACCCTCTCCTCTGCACCTCTCTGTTCATCTCCCTCATCATCATCATCATCATCATCACCTCTCTTGTCCACTTTCTTCTCGCCATGTGCGTGGTTTTTTTTTGCGTAAGAAATACAAAGTGTGGCGTGTGACGGCCTAATGCGGGACTTTTGGCTGTCCTGCACAGGGTGATGTGGGACACGGGACAGGGAGGGCTAAATGCAGGACTGTCCCCCCAATGCGGAACAGTTGGCAAGTATGAGTTAACTTGTCCTACAGATGCCTTTTTTGCTTCCCTATCAGCTATTTCATTACCCGTGACCCCAATGTGAGCTGGAACCCAAATAAATATGACTGTTAAACCCATCATCTGTATCCTAAATAATGTTTGTTGTATTTCTAATAGAATGTCTGGTCTACTATCTGAATGGCTGCTTTTTAAACTGATTAATGCTGAACTAGAATCTGAACATATTATACCTTTTAAAGGTCTTATTTCTTCTACCCATTGTACTGTTAGTAACAATGCTAAAAATTCACCTGTATATACTGATAATCTGTTTGTGATTTGTTTCCCTTGTCTTATTTGAAAATCTGGTATAACAAATGCAATTATTATTTCTCCATCTGAATTTTTTGACACGTCTGTATAAATCTGGATATGATTATAATAACTATTAATATATATCTGCACTGTGTTTTAGTTTAAAATACATCCTTTATCGTTCTTCTTGTCTAAAAGATATAAATCTACTTTTGCATCTGGAAGAATCCACGGTGGAATTACTGGTAAGGTACTAATGGACTAATTCTTATATTGGTCATTTGCAATTCTTCTTCCTTTTTGTTAATTACCCATCCAAAACTCCTTGTCTCCTTTTTCTCTTTTTCCCAACAAAGTTGTAAAGTTTCTGTTGTAGGATGATTTAATTTATTACCTTACAAACTTATCCAATAGTTTAACGCTAATTGTGATCTCCTTAATTCTAAATGCATTTCCCCTATACCAACTTTAAGTGCTGCTGTTAGTGTAGTTCTGAATGCTCCTGTACTCATGTAGTGCTCCTTAAAGCCTGATGTTGAATGCTATCCAATTTCCACTGAAGTATCTTTGCTGCCGAACCATAAACAATACTTCCATAATCTATATTCGATCTGATCAATCTTATATAAATTCTTTTCAAAGCTTCTTTTTCTGCCCCCCAATCACTACCAGCAAGACATCTCATGTTTAGAACTTTTTTACATTTATCAATAATTTTCTGTACATGCATATTCCATGTTACTTTCTCATCAAACCATATTCCTAAATACTTTATAAATTTTATAAATTTTTACTCTTTAAATTTAATTTTTATATCCTTTCTCTGCTTTTTCTGTGTAAACATTATTAACTTAGTTTTTTCCCACAGAGAACTTAAACCCCCTTTCGTCTATTTTATCAATAGCATCTTGAATTTTTTTCCCAGTATACTCTACATTATGTCCTCTCTTCCGTATAGCTCCATCATCTGCAAAAAGTGAACAGCCCATTCCTTTTGTAATTTCTATAAAAACATAACTTATCATTAAAGAAAACAGTACAGGACTTATAGTGCTTCCCTGTGGTGTTCCATTCTCAACTTTATATTTCCTAGACAAATGTTGACCAATTCTTACTTGTAAATTTCTATTTGATAAAAAGTCCTTTTTTATATATATTCTGTCAGGTAGCTAAAAGCAGTGGACGTTTTGCTTAATTATCTTTTCTACCTGTTTGTTACGATCGGATGACACAGAAAAGAACCCAGAGCGCAGACTCATGGCAAAAGAAATAAACTAATTTATTAAATAAAGAAAAACAAAACAAAAGCTGACGTGGCAGCAAAACAAATAAAGAACAAACTAAAAACTAACATGAACAGGACCGGGAACAAGCAGGACGGAAACAAACAACCAGTAACGAACGACAAACAATAGACATCAAACAATGGACCAGCGAGGTATGGGAAGAGTGACCGGGTTTTTAACACTGAGAATAACGAGGTGAGTGGGAACAGGTGGAATGATTGCAGAGTCGGGACAGGTGTAGATGGGCGTGGCTGACAGACAAGTGAATGACTGAGGGAGAGTGAAATTGAACATGAACATGAGACAAAACAAAAAGCAAATCCAACCAAGTAACACAAAAGAAACAAAACAAAAACCAAAGAACTAAAATCAAAATAAAACATAAACAAAACCCAGAAAAAAGCCAAATCACCACACTGTTGTCCCACAGCATGCTGCAAATGATGATCGGTGGGTGGATGTAACCGCATATTTGAATTCTTAAGTGACAGTAAAATGTTTACAGGGAAATGGTTATAATGTAACAATTAGACTTGAACTATTTCATTCACCCTCTTAAAGTAAAAGGTTATAGATTATATATTAATTGACTCAGAAGAAATCCAAGTTAATATTGATTATTCTGTATCTGTCACTTTATCATTTCAGGTGCAGTGTGACCTGTGCAGGCAGTGGAAACATTTTAACTATGCCAGATATAAAAAAAGAGTGTCAAACTAATTACTCATGTGCAAAGTGTTGCCAGCAGTAAATTGTATTTATAGATGTCTATTTTCATGTATGTATAATAAAAGCTTGTCTGATACTATATCATTCTGTCTTTCTTCAAGTTAGATATTCTTATAAAGAGTTTTAGGACACCGACGTGTGCTTCCACTATATTTTATAAAGGTAGAATACTCAAATAAAGACACTTGGTGCAACAGAATACCCTACCTTATTGTTTTTTTAAAGGTAGAGTATTGTTATGAAGAGATTAAGTGCATCTATGTGTGCTACTTCTGAATTTCATGATGGTAGGATATTTTAATAAAGTGTTTTAGTGCATCTATTTGTGCTACCCACTTATATTTAACAGGTAGGATATTCTGATGAAGGGATTTGGTACAACAAAATGTGCTACCTAAGTGTTTTATTAAAGCTGGGTATTCTGATGAAAGGATTAAGTGCATCAACAAATGCTACAACTATATTTTATAAACGTAGATTATTAAAATGAAGGGATTTGATGCAACAGAATGCGCTAACCTGCATACAAGTGGGATATGCCGATTAAGGATTTTAGTACAACATGAACAATACTGCTAAATTTTAT
Organism: Kryptolebias marmoratus; assembly: GCF_001649575.2. Taxonomy (NCBI): domain Eukaryota; kingdom Metazoa; phylum Chordata; class Actinopteri; order Cyprinodontiformes; family Rivulidae; genus Kryptolebias; species Kryptolebias marmoratus. Next base: position 2,730,112 of record NC_051443.1, read on the forward strand.
AAAGGTAAGATATTCTAATAAAGGGATTAGTGCATACATCTGCGATAGCTTTTCATTTTAAACAGGTAGGATGTCGCCACAGATGCTGTAAATACTGCATTTAGACCAGATGTGGCAATAAAATACAGAATTCCAATGTCATTTTTGACAGAATTGTTCCAGACACGGACGTATCAGAGCCAGAGCCTTTTTTCATGTGTTAATGATCCCAACCCTGACTCCCGCTATCGCATCTGCATAAACTTTTTGGTGACTGTTATGACCCTGGACTGGAGCTTTAAGAATTTGGTCCAGATCTCAATGCTGTAGGTTTTA
>NC_051443.1:2737930-2739640 GCF_001649575.2 Kryptolebias marmoratus
AAGCCTGTCTGCAACTAGTAACCAAGCCAAGAAGAACTTACCTGTTCCGGTTCCAGTCCACAACGGTCACGTGAGTGTCCTGTTTAGAGTCACAGGTCCCGCTCCTGTCCAGTCCACAATAAAACTCTTAAAACTTCGTCGTTGTGTTGCGAGTTTGAATCCTGTCAAGTCCTGCCTTGTCAGTATCGAATCATCATCAAGCAACAATCAACAATTAATTAATTAATTAAGTTTTCACCTGTGATTATTTTATTCAAATCATTTATAAGAAGTGATGATCATTATAAAACTAACTGTTTTATAAATAACCACAAAAAAAGTAAACACAAGTAAATAATATACACTGGCAGTGGCACAAGAGCCGGATTGGAACAGCAGTGCAGAAGCGAACTTATGCTGTAAACCCAACTGTTTTACACGGGAGATGGTGAGAAAAGCAAACTATTTAAGTCATGTAGTTAACAACAAACTTTATTTTGAGGGTAAAAATAATACTAATAAATGGTTCTGTGTGCCATAGATGTCTGAGATTAACCTACATCACGGCCGTTTCTGAGTGACATGCATTCAGAAATTGAAACAGACCTGCCGCCACAGGTCCTAATTATTTTTTCTTCTTCTGTTGTTTCAGAGATGAGAAGATAATTCTCTTCTTCTCCTCCTCTGGCAAAATTTTTTCCAAAGTGACCTGCCATTGCAGCGCAGTTGCAAACTCCAGCTCCTTTTAGACGAGCAAAAATAATAACCTATCGGCTAAATTATTTGCCTACCCTGACAGCAAAAGTTTCTGCTCTGGGACAAATATAGGTGAGCATTTTGGCCTGGACCTATAAAAGAACTTGGGCCCAGGGTCTCTTTTTTTCCAAAGACCCGTTACCGGCGTGGATCTAGGTCAGAGATGGCCCACGGGTGCTATAAATATACCTATTAACTTATAAATATTCTTATTTCTTTTTTAAGCTGATTTGGTCTAGACATGAACCGGATCAGAGCCAAAACGTTTTATGTAGGTGTCAGGCAGGCTCACGATCCCAGTCCGACCAGGAGCTGGTTCATGTGTGTAAATCCTCTGCTGACTGTTATGCAGATTTGGTGACTTGTAAATGGATTTTGCCCAGATCTGAATGCTGTAGGTTTTGTCTGTGCCTCTGTCTGTATCTAGACAGAGAGAGAGAGAGACATGTCAGTCACAACTTGTCAGTGTTGGGTGTAGCCTTTGTAAATGTCTGGTGGGACCAGCTGACGGGCAGGGATATAAAGTGGAGGGGGACAATGGCCCCTGCCCCCAGCACCATTGTGTTCAAGCCTCTGTAATAGAATATTTTGACCAACTGTATCAAATGCAGCACTGAGATCTAACAGGACAAGTATGGACATAAGTCCACTGTCTAAGGCCATGAGAATATCATTAGTAATTTTCACCAGTGCTGTTTCTGTGCTATGATGAGCTGTAAACCCCGACTGAAACTCTTCAAATGGAATTTTTCAGTCCAGATGTTCACACAATTGATTTGCAACTATTTTCTCAAGAATGTTGAGATGAATGGGAGATTGGATATATATGGAGAGAAAATGGTTCCAAATTACCTGTGCGTGTGTAAAAGGATTTGTGCGTGTGTAAAAATATTTGTGCGTGTGTAAAAATATTTGTGCGTGTGTAAAAATGTATTTGTAACTCGTGTAAGCATCTTTGTGTGTAAGTTTGGATAG
>NC_051443.1:2743701-2746180 GCF_001649575.2 Kryptolebias marmoratus
ACGCACAAATCTGGGAGCTCCCCGGAAGCGTGAAATGAGTCTCAAAAATAGTTGTGCACTCGTAACTGGATCTGTACGTAACTGCAGTTTTGTGTGTGTGTATCTGGCGACTTGTGTGTACATTTTCAACATTTAGAGGCGTAGGAAAAGGTTTATTTTCTTTTTAAGGCTTACAATCATTTTTCACATATACAACTATCCAAACTTACACACAAAGATGCTTACACGAGTTACAAATACATTTTTACACACACACAAATATTTTTACACACGTACAAATATTGTTACACACGCACAAATCCTTTTACACACACACAAATCCTTTTACACACGCACAAATATTTTTACACACGCACAAATCCTTTTACACACGCACAAATCCTTTTACACACGCACAAATATTTTTACACACGCACAAATCCTTTTACACACGCACAGGTAATTTGGAACCATTTTCCCTCCATAGATATATAGGTCTATAATTGGCCAGAACATTTAAACCAAGATCGGGTTTCTTAAGTAAAGGTTCAGTTAGAGCAACCTTAAAACCATGTGGAACATAACTATTCAATAAAGATGATCTTAGTCTCAATGTGTAACATGAAGGGCGGTATGCATTTCTTTAATGAATTCTAGGTCTTTAACTTTACATTGTGATGTAAACAGCGCCCTCTGCTGGTTAAATGTCTCAGTCCCAGCATCTCTCCGGTCCTCCTTAAATAACAAACATGGCGTCTTTTCCGTGTTAGGGGAGGAAGTGTCATGTCGGCCCCGCCCTGAGCGCCACGGAGGGAAGTTTACTGTTAAAGTACACGGACTTCATGGACTGTTGATCAGGGCTGGGTCCAATGGTCCAAGTGCTCCGCTCCGGAACACAGCAGCAGACTGTAGAAGAACCTGAAGCTGAGCCACAGGCTGCGATTCAAAGCAGAAGTTCGGCCGGAGCTTCCCAGTCATGTCCGAGCACAGCAGACTCATGAGTCCGTTCCAGACACCCCGCTGTTTGTCCGCTGCAGCTCCAGCGGGGAAAGCCACACTAACTCATCCCGGAAAAGCCATTCTGGCAGGTAAGGAAGTGTGTGACAGCGGGGCTGTGGGCCCGGGGGTCCGCAGTAGGGGTGGGCGGATCGATCCAAATATCGATATCAGCATGGGCGGCGTTGTTAGCGTATTTCATCAATACTTTACTATCTATCTATCTATCACATACATTTCCACTTTGGACTGATTTAATTTTCAGAAGTTCAGTTAGGTACAGTAATATTTTTTTTTATTTGCCAATAAACTTTGCTGAAAGTTCATGCAAATAATTGGTTAATTAACAATGGAAATCAAAAATCAGTCATTTAAAAGTCTTTAAACCCCTGCCCATCTTTACTTTTGCCCACAGGCAATAATTTGTAAGCAGCAAGCCATCAGTCTGTCACAGTTTTAGGCTCAGTAAAAGTTGCTCTTGGTAATGTCTGAACTGCTTGTACTGATTCTCGCACAAATTGAGTGAAAAGATGGTCGCAGCTCTGTTCTTCACCTCCTTGTTCTTGTGATTCTTTAGGAAAACTTGCAGAAAAAAGGCTTGATTTGATATCTTGTTCTTCAGTCACAGCAATAATTTAATTTAATACTGGTTGCTGTCAGCAAAGTGAACAAAAAGTCCATTTACACTGAAATACTCAAATTTATGAATCTACTTTTGATCTTTTTAGCTTTTAAAGACACATTTTGATGCTTGTAGCGAGCTTAACTGATGTGATTTTTAGCTGTTGTTTTCTGTCAATCCGGCAACCATTTCACCCCACAGGTCAAATGGATGGACCAATCAGACAGCTGCTTACAGGTGTACATGTATACCCACCCCTCTATGTTGTCATGGTTGACCAAAATAAGCACTTTGATACATTTACAATCTTACCTTGGCAGTGTGGGTCGTGAAAAAACCTGCAAGATTAGCCAGAGCCAATGCCATATCACTTTGAAACCACTATAAATTAATTAAGTTGTGTGTTTTCTGCCTTAGTTTGGAAATTTGTTGAGACATTTTGTCACGCTCAGTGTCTACTGGGAGCTGCCAATTTTTTATATTGGTTTCATTCATTAGTGACTTGCTCCCTAAAAATCAACCTTTAATGAGCTCTAATTTCTAAATGGGGTGGTCCGATTTTCAAAAACTAAACTGTTTTGGAATCTGTATACAGAGCCCTGTTAGAAAAAATAGGGAAAATAGTTGTAAAACAACTAAAAATTTGAATAAAGTGCCTACACAAAGATTGTCTATTTGACAGAGGCAGACTTCTGCTAGTCTACTATGGCACTTGAGGTATGGAAGTAGCGCCGATATGCAGTGGCGCCGGATTCATTTTCTAGGTGGGGGGGCCACCGGAGTGTTTCGTCACCTTATTAATTTTACATGCATCGAATCATCGTCTAACATCAATAAAAATTGAATAATGAAACGCTTTTTCAGCTATGACTTTTTGTTCCA
>NC_051443.1:2746617-2770512 GCF_001649575.2 Kryptolebias marmoratus
GAAGCAGAAGCTGCGGCAGACTTTGCTGAGGTCCATGTTATCAGTTAAGTCTTTGTGTATATGCAGAAACAGAAGGTGATTAAGCCACTGTTCTGTCATTGTTGACCGGAGTGAGGTTTTTAGTCGACGGAGGCTAGAGAAGCTCCGCTCAGCCATTGCATTTGACATTGGTCCCTTACCTTAAAACGTGGTAACCATCGATTTCGAATCGATAGCTGGGTTTTGAATGACCAAGATCTCAATGCTGTAGGTTTTATTTGTGCTTATGTCTCTATATAAACACAGAGGCACGCAGCGCACTGGCAGGGCCGGAAAGTGGGGGGGCCAGTGCTGGCTCTGCATTTAATTGGTAGTGGATCAGTACCAAATTTTACAATATCGCACACCTATAGTCCAGAGGCAGTTGAGGGATCTGGGGGTCTAAGAACTCTGAGGGGGCCAAGTTTCAGGTCTGACACTTTGTCATTCCACAAGCTACATTGTGATCAGTCTGAAAGATAATAGGATGGCTTGTTTCTGTTTGAAAGAAAACTCCACTCAGAAGATTTCTCTGCTGCTACACAACTTTATTATTGTGAACGAGTAAACTGGGGTAAATACATGAAGAATTAAAATCTTACACTTTTTTTGGTATTTTATAAATGGATATTAAATTACAGTTAAAAAGGTGCCACAGTTTTTCTACAAATCCTTGTAACGGGATCGGCTCAGTCCTTGGTTCAGGGTCAGTTTGGCCAAAGTCCTTGGCTTTAATTAGGGAAACTTAAAAAAAAGCCAAATAGAGAATTGGTCTGATTGTTTTTGTTTTATAATTTTAGATAATATTATATATGTAAATTTAATTTAAGACTCTAAAATCTGTGATCCGTCTTGTAGTGTCAGGAAACGTGTTTAAACTGTGACTTGGACTGCAGCACCAACCTGTTTCACCTTTTGCCTCTTTAGTCAATCATTGACAGATGATCAGAGTCGACACAGCTCAGCAGAAAGCAATCATTATTGCATCATCAGTATGGGTACAAACAGCTTCGTGTGGAAATCTAATTCTGATCCCATTTAAACATGAAAGGCCCTGAAGGAATGCATGTTGCCTCTCACCTTTCATCTCAGAGTCTTAGACTCAGATCATCTTATGATGAGAAATGAAGGAGTTGCAGCCGTTTTCATCAAACCTTAAAATACGATTATAGATGACCATATGATGTTGTGAGATGTCATGCCCAGAGTTTGTGTTAGGTATAACTCTCAGCTACTAATACACAAAATGTTAGCTGTAAAACAGTCTGAGTTATATTTTTGTGCTTGTTAAGGTCAGTTGGCTGTGGAGGCTCCAAAAGTGAATACGCTGTAGATTACGCTGTAATCAGATGAGTCAGAGTTTATCCTCACTGTCAGAAGTCAAAGTGACTAAGCACTCTGCTAAGCTTGCACACATCCCAGATCCCAACCCACCCACCTGGGTTCTGTTTTCCCCTGGTGTTAGGAAGGATCTTCATCAAACTGGTCTGAGGACTGTGGTCCATGGAAGAAGAACAAGCAGGGATAAAACATGTTGTATTAATTCTGACAGAGGTGGGTTCTCAGAGAATAGGGAACTACCAACATATGACAATTTACTGCAACAGGAGATGATTTGTTTGTAAAAACTTGACAAAAGAAAAAATATGAAATAAACACAACAGTGTGAATGCTGAGTCAGTTTCCTTGTTAATACTTTCTTCTCTCTCTAACTTTTAGCTGTTTCAAAACTTTCTGCTTGTTCAGGACATACAGCCATGACTTTTGTCCAGGAAAATGGGGAGTGTGGTAAAGAGATGAAGAAGAGAGTCCAGGCAGGATGGAGTGGATGAAGACAATTTTCAGGAGGTATTTGTGACAAAAGGGTGGCAGCAAATGAAAGGTTTACAAGACAGTGGTGAGAGCAACTATGTTGTATAGTGTGGAGACAGTGGGACTGACAAAAAGACAGGAGACAGAACTGGAAGTGGCAGAGCTGAAGATGTTGAGGTTCTCCTTGGAAGTGACAAGGATGGATAGGATTAGAATCATCAACAACAACAACGAAGAGGTAGGCCAAAGAGCAGATCTATGGATGCAGTTAGAGAGGACATTGAGTCAGGACAGAGGGCATAGAAGACAGAGTTAGATGGAGGAACGTGACTTGGTTCTTCACTGTGCCCTGGCCGGGCACAGTGAAGAACCAAGAAAGCTGCTACTGTAGACTTTGCAGGAGTAATGGATGTACAACTATATCAGTATGAACCTGAACTGAAAGCTGGATCTCCTGACTCAGATGAAAACTCTTCAGATTCAGATTCTGATGACCACCAGGACCATCATGGCCGACAAAACAACACACATAGCAACTGAGTTAGGAACGTGGAACGATGAGACCCAAATACCTGCAGATATTGTCACAACATCAGTACATGACACTTCAAATCAATAACACTGACAGAAGAGAGCTATCGTTGCTAACTCAAAGCTAACCCAATGCTAACTGGATGCTAACTCGTTTAAAAACGTTAGCGTGCTTGAGAGTAACAATGTAACGTTCATGCAGTTTCACACCAGAGTAAACCAATCAACAGCAATTTCAGACTATGGCATTTGTTTAATCACACATGGATTGTCTATATTTTTTCAGCAATATAAAAATTGCTCTGAATCACAAACTGATCTCAGGCTGTCGGCCTGTAGGCAGCTCATACCTTTATGACATATCTCCTCTCCTTCTCTTTGGTGACATCCTACTCTCCATTCGCCTTTCTTTTAAAATTAAAAAAATAGTTGGGCCTGCTTCTTTGGCATGAAGCTAGTCCACTGCATTAACAAGGGTCAGAGCTTGCAGAACTCTTCTTTGAAGTGGCTCGAACCCGAGTTCTGATAGTAATTCCTACATTGGAGATTATGGATCCAAATCTGATGATTTTTTTTTTTTCCTTTTGGAAAGCCAAACAATGAAACTCCAGTGGTATTTTCTGGTCGTCTCAAACAATTAATTCCAACATACTGAACTATGTTGTACCAGTATTCATCCACTTACTGATGAATAACTGAATGCTAGTGAACCTCAGCAGCTCTGTGGATGTCATATATCAGGGGGTTTTGTACAATGCCGAAAACACCCGAGTCTTTTTTTTTTTTAAATGTTCAGTATTTTAAAAAAAAAAAGTATAATTTTAATTTTTTTGAAAATTTTACAATAAATATATTTTATGATTTTCTTTCAACTTATGTTGGCTGAAAAACATTTCAGTTCACCTTTAAAGTATTCTTTATGTTGACTTTGCATGCGTCTGTGTGTGTGAGAGGAAGTGATTTGAACTGTATTTGTTACTGGTATCTACTCTCTTAGTCTGTAAAATAAAACTCAGAAATATCTCGTACTGAAAAAATATATTTGAGTCAGCTGTATGCATGCTTTTAGTTGGAGATCAGTCTCAGCTCTTACCACAACAAATTTAAAGACATTTTATAAAGTGAGTTGTAGTAATTTGGGGATTTTTTTTTAAGACCTTACACAAACCATCATAGGCAAAAACATTATTCTCCTTTTGTCTGTGGGTAATAATGATAAAGGGGAATAAATATTACACTGCAAATTGTGTTTGGTTGTAATATATAAGCGCTACAGGCTGTTTTTACTTTTTTGCGTGTTATATTTTTGACATTGATGGAAGTATTTTTACATAGCTTATTACATATATAGTTTAAATGTTTACATATCAACTGAACTAGATAAACTGTCCTTTTTTTAATCTTTCCCCAGCTTGAATATGGCGACTCCCTGCAGGTACTGAGTCCTGTCTACTGGTGATCATCATGCACTGTGCTTTAATTTGTAGGTACACCTTCTGAATAAAAACATGCCTGGGTGTGCTGTGATAGCACTGTCCATATTCAGACCTGCCTTTCAATATGCACGTAAAGCTCAATATTGTAATTGTTTGTGCATAAAACTCCCAATTTATTTGTGTTTGATCAAGCCACTGCTGTGTTGGATTTCTCTGCATGACATTTTGGAAATGCATGTTAAAAGCATCAATAAGCAATGTTTTGTGACACTTACAAAAATGAATTTAAAGGGATAGTTTGGTGATTTTTGAAGTGATGTTCTGTCTGTCAAATAGTTATTAATAGTTTGTACCTTATCAGCTGTAACATCAGTCCTGGAGCACAGACTATGGAGAAAGAAGCAAAGGTCTTCATTCAGGCTAGGCTAACAGCTATCCAAACAAGGGTTCATTTTCATAGTTTCATAGTTACCGGTATTCTGAAAAACAACATACCACTGTAAAAGAATGCTACATTAGCTGATGTTAAACCTCAACGCTTCTGCCTGATCAGCACATCTAGTCAGGTTAAACATTTCCTGAAGTCCTGGTGGACAAAACACACATACATTCACACAGTAACGAGAATGTTGTTCAGTTGAGAAAACAGACTGACTAAACAAATGATAAGCAAAAGTGGACCTCATGCGCTTATCATGGCTGATAAGGTATTAACTATTGAACGTCACTTCAATAATCATCAGTCTGTCCCTTAAACTAGAGGCCCACGTGTTGTTCAGTAGAAGCAGACTTGAATAAAAGTGAGTTGTCTCCTCTGAAGGACTGAACCTTTGTGTTCTTGCACTTAGTACTTGTGTCAAAAGAATGATCCCTGTCAGTCCTACAAACCCTGAGCTCTGGGAGCAGGGCCAAGGGGAGTATCTGTTGACACAATCAAACCCAGGTTAGCTGAGCCAATCAGATGCAGGCTGCCTGTTTGCAGGTCAACAGCAGATGCATGACAGCCATAAATTTAAGGTGGAACTGTTCTTCACCTTACATGGTTTATAACCGACATGGTTAATATGCAGTTCACAAACAATTTTTCTTTCTTTCCCTCAAACTCACCACAAACATTTGATTAGATTTAGATTTCTTCCTGCCTTGTGCCTGTTTTTATGTTAGTGTCTTTTCTTTTCTTTCTGGGTGACGTTTTCATCATGTAGTTATGCAGCACACTGTGACACTCAAACTGGTGAAACTATTTTAAACTAAATGTTAGTTCTTATTCAAATGAAAGAATAGTACTCTGTGTGTGTGTGTGTGTTTAAACAGTCATAGACATGGTCCTGGGAAGAAGAAAGTCCTCTTCCAATTCCATTTTTTGTGTGTCAGGACCTAATAAAAGCGATCTGATCTTTACCAGGTTCTAAAACTACTCAAATTTAATATCAAGTGAACAAAAACACACATTGTTTATTCATGTTATTATTTATTTAAAATAAATCAATTTTTTAAGCTGCTAGAGAAAAACTAAGTCCACTTTTGCTGCTTCCACAGGATTTCAGAAGTTCAGTATCAGCCAGGAGCTGCTAATCAAATGTGTTGATTAACTGATCCTCACCAGTGGGAGCACTTCTAGAAAAGCAGGAGTTTTTTTCTTAGTAGGTTCAAGGTAAAGGTCATGGCAGGACATTTAAAAAAGACTGAACAAGTTTGGCATGTTTGGAAGGGTTTCAGAAGAAAGACTCTTCTTTTTAAAAGGAACATGGTTCATCTTAATGAACCACAAGACTTCTGGAACAAAATAAGACCAAAGGACAGATGTTTATGCAGAATGCACAACTGCACATCAGCACAAACATCTCATCCGAGCTGTCAGCACAGAGGTGGAGGCCTAATAGTTTGGGACCTAAGCACCTTGCAGTAATTGAGTTGACCATGAACTCTTCTGTAGACCAAAAGATTCTAGAGTCAAACGTGAGGCCATCTGTCCAACATCTGCAGCTTGATTAAACAGGGTCATGATGCAACAGAACAATAATCCCAAACAGCAGCTAATCTACAAAAGAATAGTTAAAAAAAAAAGAATCAAGCTTCTGCAATGGCCCAGTCAAAGAACCTCGACCCAAGTGAAATGCTGTGGTGGGATCTTCAGAGAGCTGAGCAAAAACCAATGTCTGCAAATCTCAATGAACTGAATCAACATTGGAAAGAAGAGTGGGCCAAAACACCTCCACAACCATGGGAGAGACTGACACGGTCCTACAGAAAACCATTACTGAGAGTAGGCTTTATTTTTCCCAGGACTCCTTATATTTTTGTAAGTTTTCTTGTGTTTTCAGATGTTTGATGAGGCTGTTTAATGTTGAGTCCTTTTCACACAGTGTTTTCCAAAGTGGGGTTGATAAGTCTCTATTGTGTGTTTGACCTGTGAGTCAGTACAGATGCTGAACATGGGAGTCAAAGTTGAAACATTGCTAATAAAACTGTGAGCTAGCAGAAAAAGTAGTCACCAAGCTAATATGATCTATGTGTAAGGACATCTTTGTCCACCAACACTGTCTCTCAGCTGACTGGTCTCAGGTATTGAATCAGCATCCCAGATCAAGGTGTGTTTTGATTTATTATGATCAATGTCTCTAGCAACAAGATAACAGCAGCATTAAAAGTAAACAAAATAAAACAAAAAACACATTTCTAATTAGCATATTCTTGCAGACACACATTACTCAGCTCTAATCATTGATGATTAGAGCTGTAGTATTTAAGTAAGTATTTACACCTTACTTATTTTGCAACATCAGTCAATAGGAGATTGCCCTGATAGTCAGCAACACAGTCACATGTTCCAATGCGGTGTTCAGTGTCATGAACAAATACTGTTTACTATTATAGGAGATAATTATTTTAGATGTTCCAGTTTTACAACACATTGTTTTGTAAATACATTTTTATTAACACAGGCAGACTTGTTTTTAAATAATTATTATTTACCATCAGTGTATTTTTTACATTTTCTTTCAGAGGAGAGCTCCCTGCAGGTAACAAAATACAGCTCTAGAGTTCCTTAGATGGGTTGGAGGTGTCCATGATAAATCTGTGATCTTAAGAGAAAATTTGCTGCACAAATATTTGAAACATGTTTAAAATTTAAGTGACAGAATTCCCAGCCTCTACAACTCATGCAAAGAAATTGAGAACCTCATAAATGTTTTGAAAACTCCTGTGTGAATGTTGCTCACCGATTAGTCTCCAGCAGTTCCTTCTCTGTGAGATACTGCTCCTTTCATTTTCTGTGTAATTATTTTTGTAAATAACAGAAATAATAAGATAAATAAAAAGAAAATAACAATAAAAAAATCTTTAATAGGAAAGTCCAAAAGGATCCAAATGGCAAGTTTATTATTTCAGTTCTGACATGCAATCTAAGTAATAGTTAGTCCATTTTGATTGACTTGGTTCAGGGTTGAGGAACAGAATTTCTTTAATGTGACATCCTTAATGAGGATGGGTTCTTTGTGCCTGTATAAATTGACCAGTTTGGGAACACTCAGTTGTGTAGGCTTTATATGCTGATTGAATGAATAAAACTTTTTTTTCTGTTCTTTCAGGTGGAATTGCAGGAGGTATAGAGATCTGCATCACCTTTCCCACAGAGTACGTTAAAACACAGCTGCAACTGGATGAAAAAGCAAATCCTCCTAAATACAGAGGAATCGGTGAGTTTTGACTTCCCAGTCAAACTTTTTTAACACTATCATCTGTGATCCTAAAACAATATACTGCATTTTTTACATATGTAGAAATACAAAAAAAAATTACTGTCAGACATCCCACTACACTCATATGATATAACCTACTCAGTTCCATGACATGAGATTGTTTCCATGACAACGTCACAATCACAGTGGTTGCCTACGCGACCACCATGCTCCACCATGCTCTACCCATGACACTGATGGGCTTCCAACATGTTACAACATGTTGGAAGCCCATCAGTGTCATGGGTGAAGCATGGCGGTCGCGCCAACACACTCCACCCAGTACCTAGAAACTGCCACTGTGTTCCACACAGGACCTCGATACACTGCCGCCATGTTCCACCTATGACCCTGTATGCTAGTTTATTTATACAGTGCTCATTAACAACAAAAGTTATCTCAGGGCACTATATAAAAGAAAAAGCAAAATTGAGAAGAGTTTGATGTCCCTACAACAGCAAGAAGGGTTGTAGATAGTGCTGCAGAATATATTGAAAGTTATCGTCATCACAATGTCGGTATATTACAAATGCTGATGTCATCACAATATTAAACAATAATATCAAATATATCAAAAATAGTTACCATTAGCAACTCACTACATACACTGGTTTACAATAACTGTCACAAAAAATACAAAAAAATATGTAAACTAAACTGAGAGTTTAAACAACTTCATCTTCTAATAATCACTTTATTTTTATCTTCATTAACCCTGAAATATCAACAAACAAGCGAGCCTAAGCGTATTTACGTAAGAAGATGGCCTTTGACTTTTTAACTTCGGCACAGATCTTGTTTGTTTGCTGAAACCTTTAAAAAATCTATAAGTCTTTTAATCATTATTTGTTGTAGCAGGAGTTCTTATTTTTAAACCAGTGACATCAATTTACGTAGTTTTTCTCTCTCCATACAGTGGACTGTGTGAAGCAGACAGTGAGCAGTCATGGGGTGAGGGGACTCTACAGAGGTCTGAGCTCTCTGCTGTATGGATCTATACCCAAAGCAGCTGTCAGGTATTGAAGCCTCACAATCAAACACTCAGAAATAAAGGCTAAACTTTCCCTGCAGAATACATATTGCCCGCCAGCTTTCATGGCAGCTTTTTAGACTAAGATCGTCTTATGATGAGAAATGATGGAGCTATGGCCATTTTGATCAAACCACATAAAAGGTTGTAATGCAAGATCTTGTGAAATATTTGACCCTCAGCTACTATCACATCAAAAAATTGCTATATATACAGTTGTGTTCAAAATAATAGCAGTACCATATCACTAGCAAGACAAATCTTTGTTTTTGTTAGAATTTCAACTTCTACACTGCAAGTAAGTTTCTAGAAGGTTTAGTAGAGGTATAGAAAACCAACAGGCATGACGTGCATGCTGCTGATTCTGTGAAACTGAATCTTTTACTGAAAGGAGTGTGTTCAAAAAAACAGCAGTGCCATGTTCAATTAGTGAGGTCATTGATTATGTGAAAAAATAGGTGTTAAACAGGTGGCCCTTATTTAAGGATCAAGGCAACTGACGCTGCATATGCTGGCTGTGCATTTGTCCTTGAAAAACAGAATACAATGGGTTGTTCAAGACACTGTTCAGAATAAGAGCGTTCTTTGATTTAAAAGTTAATAAAAGTGGGGAAAACCTATAAAGAAGAACAGAAAATGATAGCTTGTTCAGCTAAAACGCTTTAAAATGGCAGCCAAAACCAGAAAGGCAAGTAATAAAATGAAAAATGACTATCCGAATGAATCGGAGAATAACCAAAATGGCAACGGCTCAGTCAATGATCAGCTCCAGAAGGATCAAAGAAGATCTAAGATTGCCTGTGAGTACTGTAACAATCAAACAACATCTATGTGAAGCCAAGCTACCAGCAAGAAGCCCTTGCAAAGTCCCATTGTTAAAAAAAAATACATGTGCTGAAGCGGTTACAATTTGCCAAAGAATACATTGACTGGCCTTAAAAAATTGGCATAATATTTGGTGGACTGATGAGAGTAAGATTGTTCTTTTTGGGTCTAAGGGCCACAGACAGTTCGTGAGACATCCTGCAAACACTGAATTCAAGCCACAGTACACAGTGAAGATGGTGAAACATGGTAGTGCAAGCATCATGTTATGGGGATGGTTCTCGTACTATGGCATTGGTCCTATTAATCGCATACCAGGGATCATGGATCATTTTGAGTACATCAGAAAACTGAAAGAAGTCATGTTGCCATATAATGAAGAGGAAATACCCTTGAAATGGGTGTTTCAACAAGACAGTAACCCCAAACACACCAGCAAGTGAGCAAAATCATGGTTCCAGACAAACAGAATTCAAGTTATACAATTGTCAGAGTTATAGCCATTTCTGAGTTTGATAAGGTTGCTTTACTGTTGCAGCCATCTGGGGTTGAGTCAGAAAGTTAGGCCCGGTCCCAATACTTGCACTACACCCTACGCCCCTCTATGAAGTGTGTACTCAGTCAAAGTGCACATAAGGGATATGTGCGCAGATTACAAGCATGCAAAAATTGGAGAATTGGGACAGGACGGGTTACGTCATCGACTTACGCCTCTGCGTTGTAACTGCGACATCCAACATGGCAGGATCGGTCACTGTTTTGGCAGATGTCCTGCTAAAAATGATAGTACCACATGCATTTTAAGAAGGTGCCAGTACGATTTTAAAAGGACTGTATAGATATTTTTGCTTTCCAAAGTCATTGCATGAGATATTTGGCTGTTCAAATGTGTTTTGTTATGACTTGTTGAATACTGAGCAAAGTTTGATAGTATTCACACATGTACAATAGAGTGAAATAATAATTATTTCAATACTTTACATTTGAAAACTGCTTTTTTTGTGACAGATGCAGCTTGCTCTGTCACCAATGCCATATTTCTGCCTTTTAATTCAAAACTTCACATGTAGCGATGAACTGTGGGTAAATACTTCGCTGAAGTCTGCCTGGATGTGAGCTTAGCCAGAGGGCGGATGTATTACACAAAGGGGGCGGGTTAAAGACCACTCCTGAGAATTGGGACACACTACGCACTCAAACCCTTCAGCATGAATGCACATTTGAAGAACACAAGGGTGGAACAAGGGTGGAAGTGAGAGTATTGGGACTGGACCTTAATCAGTTGCTGCTGTACATTCAATGATTACTCTCTGAGAGTTTCATTAAAATCCACCCAGTGGTTCATTAAATATTTTTTTATAATGCTGCAGACAAACAGACACTCACATGCACACACAGGCAAAAATTTTATTGCCACTTCTGCTTTGGCGCTTGGCAGTAAAGGTGACATAGTTTTGCATCAGCAATATAAATTCCTAAAGGGCTTTTTGCTAAACCTTGACATCCAGTAGGTGGATTCTGGAAGAATGTGTATTATATACATAGGCTGCAGACAATTTGGAAACACAACCATAAGTTCATACCATTCAGTTGGATTTTTCTCCATCTGGACATCTTGTAGAACTGCGTAACTTCTATAACTTGCTTTTGTTATGCTACTGTATTGTTGCAATGCTACTGATGTCATGTTAACTGCTCATCATTAGTATCAGCAGGTTGCCTAATAGCTAAATCATTTCAAAATGCTGTGTTATGTATCCTAACATTGATTTTATTTAGAACAAGAAACAACAAGAGCTAGTACACAATTATATTTAAAAACATAATCATAATGGTGTGCGAGTGAGTTCATGGCTAAGGCAGGTTTTGACAGGATCAGATGTACACACACCTTAACAAATAGAGGCACCGTTTAAACACATACGTATATGCCAAACATATTCTATTGTAAATTTTAATACTGAAAAATCTGAAAGCTGTCACTTTTAAGAGAGATTGATCTACAAAGATCTACTATGAGTTTTAGTTTTATTGCAGCACTCAGCCTAAAGTATTTTCAATTTAGTCTGGAGAGAAAAGAAGGTGTCTCTCTTCTTCTTCTGTACTCTACCATTTGTGTGTGTCATATTTATTCACTTTAAAACTCTTTAAATATCATATTAAGTCCTATCATATTAAGTTTTGACCAGATATTTTTATAGAAAATATCAAGGTTTAGCCAGGTTCAATGTATTTTGTGCCAAACTCCAGCTTTCTTCCGATAGCTTTCAGTTTGAATAACTCTAAAGTCTATCAATTGTAGTTTGATGTAATTATAATTTTATACAAAAAAATAAATAAATAAAAACTCTTTATCTGAAGGTTTGTGAACTCTGTTAGTGTGGCTCTCCCTCCTGGGAAGTTAGAAGTTAAAATTCTGTTTGATTAAAATCACTTCACGTTTTAATTCAAAATCCAGTTTTGTGAAAATGTACACTTTAAAAAGTATAGAATCCTCTGTTTTTGCAGTCAGAGCAAAACATACACAGACTAGAAGTACTCAGAAAGCGCAAACCTCTGCCAAGGCACAATGTAATTAAAAAATAGTGCGATCCGAATCAAAATTTGGATCACCATTCAAATTTAATCCATTGTTTTTAGTGACAACCCCAATATTTCTTGAGAAATTTATTGAAATTTGTTCATTGGTTTTTAAGTGATCTTGCTAAGAGACAGGCAAACAAACCAACAGACACAACCTAAAACATGAAGTCCTTGGCAGAGGACAGAAAAGGGTCACATGTAGGTTATAAATTCTTCTGGTCTTCATGACATTGCAATGAGCACCTTTCAGAGTTTGTTTGTTTGTGTTGGCAGTTTCTGTTCTCTCTGATTTGACAGGTTTGGGATGTTTGAGTTTCTCAGCAATAAAATGCGAGATGAGAGCGGAAAGCTGGACAGCAAGAGAGGATTCCTCTGCGGCCTCGGAGCTGGAGTTGCAGAAGCTGTGGTTGTAGTCTGTCCTATGGAAACCATTAAGGTACAAAACATCTGTTAATCCTAAACTTTTCTTGGGTTTTTAGATTTTTTATTCGATACATGTTATATTTCTAGGTTATTGTTGAACTTGGATGTGTCAGAAACAAAAGATGTTTCTAAGTGATGCGTGAACATCCCCGTCTCAGAAGATTCTTGTTATGCTTTACCATGAAATTTCCTTTTAAAAATTACCTTTCAATCTCCCATGCTTAGACATGCAGAATGGTATCTAATCTCAAGATGTAGATGTTTTCTAGTCCTGTAGTAAAAGTAACAATTGGAAGGCTTTGACCACACCCAAAACAACTTCTGAAAATGTCTGGATTTGATAGTTGAATTATCTTTCTGTGATTGTGAAAACGTTTTACTCATGTTCATTAATCTTTAATATCATTTTGTTTTAGGTTAAATTTATTCATGATCAAACTTCAGCAAACCCGAAGTACAAAGGATTTTTCCATGGTGTGAGGGAGATTATCAAAACTCAAGGTAACCAATGACCAATGAGTGAACAGGAGCTAAGCTTGCACCACACACGAAAGCAGGGCCAACCTGGTTGGCCCTACTCTGAAGCAGAGACCAAAAAAGGAGGGACTGGCCTCGAAAAAATGCCGGTGGAAACACGTGCAAAGCAAGCCGTGTAGAGTGGAGCCGGGACCTTTAGAGCTGGTGGAAAAGGGGCATTAGAGTACCAAAGGCTAACTAAGAGTTAGAAACAATTTAATAAAAGGCCAACTAAAAGTGTCAGAAGGCTAAAACAGATAAATAAATTTATCAGGCTAAACTAAAATATGAAATAAGCTCAGCCAAGCAAACTCTAAAATACGTTTAAACAAGTAAAGGCAGGATAAAATTGACTAAGTCATACTAAAATAAACTGAGGAAAAACAATCTAAGATATAATAAGCTAACTTAAACTAAACTACAATTTAAGAACCTCAGTGGAACAGACTAAGATAAACTATTCCTTTGCTAATTCTAATTCAACAAAAGTTTCAGCTAATTCAACTATGCTAATGAAAGGGAGAAAAAAAAGGAGGGAGCAATATAGACAAAAGAAAAAAGGAGGGAGCAATATAAAGGGTGCCAGGGAAGGCGTTGAGAGGTGAGGAATGCCCACAAATACTGTTCCAGATGCCTCACCAGTCCTGATAGTGATGGAAAGTTTTATCGGCCGGCCTTGGGAGGGTAGCTGTCACAGATCCACAGGTTTCCTGAGGGAGGGAAGCGAACTGATGGGAGAAGAGTCAAGTTTACATAACATCCAGGAGAATTTTGAAATAGCCAGCCTTCCAAGGCTGACTTGGTGGAGCCAGATTCAGGTATCAAAATTGTTTAGGTCAGGCTGACGTCATAATTTCAAGTTAGTCTTAAGAGTGTCACTGGTACATCTCAATGGTGAATCCAAACAGCCAAATTAATGTGGTCACTTCCGCCGGGCTGAAACAGTAACTTCTCCAATGTCGATTTGCTGGTGTAGATTCTCAGTCATCCAGGCCATGGTAAATTCAAAAAAGTTAAAAAACAAAAAACAACTGGACTTCTATTCTGTAGCTGAAGAAGTTTAGCTTCTCATCCGAGGAGCTTTCTCAATTCAGAAATAGAGAGTGTGGAGTTGAGCTTTTAAAGCTGAGATGTGATGTAAGCTGGATTGCTTGCAAATTGTTCTCACTCTCCTAACAATAGAGGCTCGTTAGGGTCATTGTTTGTCTGACTCACTGATGGGCCCCTCTGGTCACATGAGTGCAGGTGTTGATTGGAGTGAAACTGACTGGGGATCAGGCCTAAAGCTCCATTATATGTTTTTGAAAGCTGAAATCTGAGACCTCCTCCTCTGTTTAATGTTGGTTTCTCCTTTTTGACATAAATGTCTTCTTTTACCCCCCTCTCAAACCATCTGTCTTCTTGGTCCAAAATATGAACATTTTGATCCTGAAAGGAGTGTCCCTGGTTCGAGAGGGGGTAAAAGAAAAAAGCGTTCATGTTCGCCGAGAGCAGGAAGAAGAAGGAAAAAAAAGAAAACAAAACAAACAAAAAAAAAATCACTATTCAACCCAGATTTCTTGGTGGTGGGTGATAATATCTTTCTTCTTCTCTCTGACTTTATGAATAAAGGAGGTTCTGGTTACTCTTGTGGTATACTTCTGTGTTGTTGTATCTTTAGGACTGAAGGGGACCTATCAGGGTCTGACTGCCACGGTATTGAAACAAGGTTCCAACCAGGCCATTCGCTTCTACGTCATGACCTCCTTGAGAAACTGGTACAAAGGTACAAGAGTGTATACACTTCTATAATTAAAAACTAAAAATTCCTAAAAGGAAGACCATAAAATTCCTATTTTGTTTTTCTCTTTGAGGTGATGAACCCTACAAAACCATAAACCCTTTGATAACTGGGCTGTTTGGAGCTGTTGCCGGTGCTGCCAGCGTGTTTGGGAACACTCCGCTGGATGTCATCAAGACCAGGATGCAGGTTAGTTTACTAAAATGTTTTCTCAAAACTCAGCTTGAAGTTTTGTTACTAACATCTGGGTCAATCTACAGGGTCTTGAAGCTCACAAGTACAAAAGCACTATGGACTGCGCTGTTCAGATCATGAAGCATGAAGGACCAATGGCGTAAGTACTTATCAAGGGTCCAGAAAGAAAACATTTTTAGACTTTATTAACAGCAGGCAAATCTGAAATCAAATGTTTTTGTGTGCTATCAGTTTTTCCCTACCATTTTGGCTATTTTGCAGTAGTAATGATAACACAGTAAATAAAACTTTAATATTGTCACAAAAAGAATTTTGTAAATTTCAATGAAAATAGAGTGTAAATAGTCTATATTTTTGATTTTAAAAAGTACTGTATATGTGACATAATCAAATGCTGGAACTAAGAAAATTGTATATTTTAGTAAATATCAGCTTTTATTCATGTGGTCATAATAGCAAAAAAAGAAAAAACTGTAAAAACTTTAATTTCAAGATAAATTGCATTTTCTGGGAAAGTACGGTGTAAATGCTGAAAGCTAAATGACTGCTGATGTTTGCTGAAGAATCTGAACTGGGTAGTTAAGGTGAAAAAGCAGAACACTACCTAAAAGCTAAAATTAGCAAAATGCTAGCTAAATGTACAAAAAAAAGCGACCTAAAACCTTCATACACAACTAGACTGGCTAAAAGCCAAAATTAGCAAAACAGTAGCTAGCTAAATGCACCAAAAGTAACAAAAGGCTACCTAAAAGTAGCAAAACCTTAGCTAAAAGATAAATCGGCAAAAGCATAACTCAAAGCTAAAAGTAGCATAGAAAATTAAAGATAAACTTGAGTACAAACTAAAGTAGCATAAGAAAAGAAAGAACAATGTTTTTGAAGGAATTGAAAACTTTTTTCTTTTGGCTGTTCCCTTTTCACCACAGCGAGTCATTCTCCTCCTTCTCACTCTGTCTTCTGCGTCCTCCGTCCTCACTCCAACTACTTCCATGTCCTCTCTAATTGCATCCATATGTCTCCTTTTTGGCCTTCTTCTGTCTTTTTCCTGGCTGCTGCATCTCTAACAACCTTCTACCAATATACCCACTCTCCTTCCTCTGCACATGTCCAAACCATCTCAGTCTGGCCTCTCTAGCATTTTCTCTCAGTTGTTCAACCTGCACTGTACCTCTGATGATCTCATTCCTAATCCTATCCTTCCTTGTCACTCCCAAGGAAAACCTCAACATCTTCAGTTCTGCCACTTCCAGTTCTGTCTCGTCTTTTTGTCAGTCCCACTGTCTCCAAACAATACAACATAGCTGCTCTCACCATTGCCTGACCTCATCTGTTAGTCTGTCCATCACCAGATCAAGCAAGAAGGGGCTCAAAGCCAATCCTTGATGCAGTCCCACCTCCACATTGAAGCTATCTGTCTCTCCTACAGTGTACCTCACCACTGATATGCTGTCCTTATACATGTCCTGTAACATTTTAACATACTTCTCTGCAACTCTGGATTTCCTAATACAACACCACAGCTCCTTCCTTAGCACCCTGTCGTATTCTTTTTCTAAATCCACAAGGACACAATTAAGTTCTTTCTGACCCTCTCTGTGCTGTTCCATCAGCATCCTTAAAGCAAAGATGGCATCTGTGGTGCTCTTTCTTGGTAAAAAAAAAACATATTGCTGCTTATGAATAGTCACTTCTTGTCTAAGTCTAGCTTCCACAACCACAGTCATCCACAACCCTTTTTCCAGATCTTTATTGTGTTGCTCATCAATTTCATCTCTCTTGTTCTTGAAAGTGATCACCAGCACATCTCCTCTATTCCTCAGGCATTTGGTAAAAATTTTTTGGGTCTACCACTTGACTTTTTTCTTCCATAACCCTCAGGATCATTTAAAAAATGCAAAATTACTCTTACTGCGTCCAACCTCAGCAGCGATGGCACGTTGTGAGAGGCCTTGCTTATGCAGCTCAACAATCCTACCACGTTTAAAGTCAGTGAGCTTTTTTGCTTTTGCCATCAGGAGGTCTTGACAGTGTAAAGACTTGACAGAAAATGACATGGAATCCAGATTTTTGCACAGCTTTTGGCTTTTAAAGACTATGGTCTTAAACTTTTGATCAGCCGAAAAAATCATGTTTGAGTGTAAATGCAGTTTGCAGAAAATTCCCCGCTCAAAAGTTCTTGTCTCCTGCACTGATTTCTTCTTTTAACACTGTGAAGCTCTACTTAGAACCTTCTTAAGATCCAATAGTGCAAAATGCAAATTCTTGTAATTTTTTGACTGGTCTTTAGATTTTGAGCAGGAGTGTATCTGCTTTTTTCTCTTTCTCACTGAATCACCACTGTACCACTGGGCTGGCAGTTTTGGCGGCGGGCCTGAATTCAACAAAAATGTCGGGTTCATCTCCAGGACAACGAACAAAATGAGTCCAGTTTTTGTAACGTGGCTTTTCCTTGCTTGCTTGTATATAGTGCCACTCTTGTTAACTTAGTTTGTAAAAATGCTCCACCTAGTTTGCAATCTGTTGCCAAATGACCGATGATGACGTTGGTGGACGGTTGGTGACGAGTTTTACCCAAAATACACCTGGAGAAGATATCTGCGATCTACTTGTAAATTTGTGTGTCATAAAGTTAAATGTAAGAATGAAAATAAAGCCAGTTATGCAGCACAAGATTTTAGTCAATATTTTACACCGACTAAAAGTCAGTCGGTCTTGTAAAGTTTTTAGCAACAATGACATAATCCTGACTGGGGCAACCTATACAAATAACCTCTGTAAAAATGTGAATGATGGGTGATGTTAAGCAGCCTGTATCTGTGCCCATACTCCGGGCTCCTCTGAGTACAATCATGGGAGGGCCCGCCTTCTCCAGTTCCTCAGGTGTGGTAGCGGCTGGGCGCCTTGAAGTCCTGGCTTCTATCCGGGCCCTTGTGGGCCGGGGCCGGGGGCGTGCCATCCTCTGGCACAAGCTCTGCCCCTGCCTTCTCCAATATTTCAGTTACATTTTACATTCGTCTGGATTTCAAGTCTTACGAGTCATTCACAACACATACTCTGGTGGAGTGGTAATTGATTATGTGAGGTCTTTGTTTAAAACTTTAACATGCAAGGCGGTGAGTGACATGTATTCTTTCAAGGAATGCTTGTTTAATTTTAAATCTGAAAAAGAGACATACCAGTTTGTTAATAGCACACCATTTAAATCTAAGATTTGTGATCTTACGAAGCCAAATTAGTATCATATAAAGGGTTTGGAGCAACATATGCTGACATCTAGGCAACATATTTTATAGGGAAGGGCTTGCTTTTTTTTTTAAGCCATAGAGTGTATTTATAGTGAACTGGACACCCGAACATAATGCAGGAATTGAGGCCAAAACAAAACAAGCTCCCTGTATAAGCTGACTATAGTATAAATTTTAACAAACTAGATATTTTCCTGACTAAAAAAATCAAACTACAATACAAATACACCTCTTTGTATTTGTCCTGTTCTGGTGAAGCCTTTTTTTTTCT
Source organism: Kryptolebias marmoratus (assembly GCF_001649575.2). NCBI lineage: Eukaryota > Metazoa > Chordata > Actinopteri > Cyprinodontiformes > Rivulidae > Kryptolebias > Kryptolebias marmoratus. The sequence goes on from NC_051443.1 coordinate 2,765,026, forward strand.
TGAAATATGTTGCCTGTGTTAACTTAAAAATAATGGTTTTTATGAGCATTTTAAATTTCAGTATTTCTAAAGGGTAAAAATTCCATTGAACATCATTCCCTTGAAATAACATTATTCTCTCTCCATATATCCAGGTTCTACAAAGGTACTGTCCCCCGTTTGGGTCGGGTGTGTATGGATGTTGCCATAGTCTTTATCATCTATGAAGAAGTGGTCAAGGTTCTGAATATGGTGTGGAAGACGGACTGAGATGGACCCTTCAGTTCTACAACTTGGAGTGTTAGGAAAGCCTATCCATGTTACTAAACAGGCTTACACCCATCTCTTTTAATCCTGCTTCCTAGTTCTAATATCTACATCCAAGTATTTTCAAAAGAAAAAAAACCTAACAGATTTTTTATGTCGTTGATTTTTATATTCCCCCTACATTTAAAATACAGCAGTACTGGAATGTTGTGCTGCAGAATTGCTGCTTACAGTTGCTCTTTTTTTCCCTCAAACTTTCTAAGGTGGGAAGTTTTTTAAAGCTCAGGGGAAGTAATGGGATATTAATTTAGATCTGTGAGCACTGTCAGCACTTACGAACGCTACATGCACTTAAATAAGGACAAACCAAAACATCTTGTGATTTCAACATGTGAGAAAAAAGTGTTGTACTAAAAAAGAAATTGAATCAGTCATATAACATTTTAAAGCCCTTTTTAAGTGTAAATACTTATATATATATAAAAAAAACTCATTTGGTACCAGATAGAATAATTAATATTTTAATGTCATATGCTGCTGAAGCACAGTTACAATAAGAACTAAATGCCTTAAATCGAGATTAAAACAGTATTTTACAGACTCATAAAGATGTGTAATTTAAATAAATTGTACACAATTTATTTTGAAACACACACATCCTTTAAGGAAGTGGTTCCAAAGATGCAGGGAGAGTTGATCTTTCATTTAAAATAAGTTTTTTTTTTTTAATTTACTTGATTGATTTCATAAGAAGTGCCTTATTTTGAGATTAAGAAAAAAATGCTGAATTTTTCACTCAAGATGTTAGGAGTGTACTCTTTCTCACATATACTGCTGTCTAAACCCTTGCTGTGTCTGAAGTATCTGTCACATGTTCACATTTTCCGTTTATCAGAACTGTTAGGATTTATACAAATTCTCTGCTTTTAAACGTTTTTAAAGTGCTTTTAGTTTTTAAAGGTGCCTTCTGTGTCATTCTGTGGACAACTGGTTCAGATTGTAATACAGAGTTTTAATTTGTCATTACACAACATTAATAGCCTTTATTTAAACATTCGCTGACCATCTAATGTGCCTACTGCTGCTCAGACACAAAGTAGATGTTGATGATGTGTGTTTGTGGCTTGTGAGGCAGGCTTGTTTACATTCCTTGTCATGTTTATGGCAGTCTTTCTGTAGAATACACACTGTTTACAGTAAGTGGTCCTCTTTTTTGTCTCAGAATTTAACTGTATTGTGTGCCCACCAGGACCTCTGTTTTAGCTGTTAAAATATTTCTGAAATAATTTTCAGATGAACAGAAGCAAAAGACCTCCAGTACTTAAAACCAAATACTGTGCCTTCGCGCTTATTTCTGCTATGCATACTTACAAATAAACATGGATCAGACTGTTAAATCTGTTGTGTCCACTTCATTCCTTGTTCATTTACTGTTTTTACTTTTCTTAATGGTGCCAATGCATAAGAGCTGAAGCCCCTTATTACTGTTACTTTTACTATTACTACAGATGCAGACAATTTTTTTGTATCCTTTCATTAAAGAAGAAAAATGCACAAAGCTCACTGAAATACTTCCAAAACTGATGAAAGTAAAAAAAAAAATTACTAAAAACAACTACAGTAAAGGAAATCAGTCATCGTTTTTGAATTTTTGTTTAGCAGAATTATTGGGGCCTATCATAGGAATGCAAGCCATGCACTCCAGTGCTTCCTTCCATCTTTTTTGCAAAACGACAGGCTTGGTCATGGGCTGTGTGCTATTACTTTTATTAGCGTTTCGAGTTACTATAGTGATGTAATTTGCAAAAAACTATGCCATTATAACCCAATGACAGTATAAATCTTTTGTCAGTTGAGCTGAATTCTCATCTGACAGAATGGAGGTCCCATAGAGTGTGAAGGTCTGTGAGCAGAAGTTTGGACACTCCTATAGGCTTCTATAGCAAGAATGGAATGCGGAAGTCACATGGGTAATGGAGCTCTGAAAAGTTACAACTTAGTATTTATTTAGTATTTATGCCTATGGTTACAAATGGCACCAAAACTGCAGCAGTTCCAGCATTGAACATAGTTCATGCTTTGTGTTTTGGGAGTGTTTTCTCCAGTAAGTTGATGAAAATACAACACCTTTTTTTTGATGTTGTGAAGCTGACTGTTCTGTACCACAATTTATCAGCAGTGATACTTTATGTTGCCAGTTTTAATAATTAAGCATGCTAACTTGCTAGCTGTATTTTAATGGCAGCTAGCTCATTGTGAGCATGATGGATTTAAACTGGTCTATTTCAGTCTAATTCAGCATTTTAAAATATATTTTACTGCTTAAATTTTTAAAGTTGATAATTGATAATTTTCTAATTTTTGTGGTGTACTGAACTATCTCAACTAGGAAATATTTAGTCTTTTTTTCTGCGAGATTCACATGGTTAATTTAGTTCAAGTTATAGATCTTTTGTCAAAGACTGCAGAATGAACAGGGACATTATCATTAAAGAAAAACTTGATCATGGACATGAGTCATTCTTTTCTATTTTCAAGGTAAACCACAGGGGAATGACTTCAGTGAACTGCTGAAGCATGTTGCATTCAAAGTAACACAAAGACAAGTTCTCGTTTTATGTCTTCCCAAAATAATAAGAGCTGAATCAAGATCTTAGAATAAAATTACTTTAACACCATAACCCACAACCTAAGTTGGTATATACTGCAGGTCTGTTAATTAACATTTGTTTTATTATTATTTTTTTATTATTATTTAATTTCCCTTTGGGATTAATAAAGTATTTTTGAATTGAATTGAATTGAATTGAATTAGTTTAGCATTTGGTAATCATGGGTCGAGTTGAGATTAGAATGTCTTTCAAGACAGAACAAGAAATAAGAATTATTACCCAGAATATATCAGCATCAATAAATTGTAGAACAGTAACAAAAAAAAAATTATTAAACTAACACGGGTAACACTTGCCATCGCATTCATGTTTTCAGACTGAGTGTTAAGCTACGAAATGACCAGGTTGGTGGAACTGACCAGTCCTGACAGTGATGGAGTGCTGAATCTGACTGTGTGATGGAGGGGCTGTCAAAATAAAAATCAAATCAAAGGGATCAGAAATTAGTTTGTCACATACCAGATGCAACCATTGCAAAAAGTTTTTCCGAAACTTACTGAAGATGCCAAGACTGTATGTATGGATATAACTTATGCGGAATCAGTGAAACTAAATAAATGTAAGTGACATTAAAAAATCCCTTCAAACATACCATCCATATGTTCAGGTGTTGGGGTTGTGGGGGGTTGTTTTGCAAGGGGGAGACCCAGTGACTTATATACTGTAGACATGATATCACATGACTTTTGATGTGGTAAAAATGCTCCCATCTTAAGGAAGTAATTCATTTAAACTTCTCCGTTTGGCAGTACTATAATTCCTTAATATTGCGCTGCATCTTCTTGCACAAATCGTTGCAGAAAATGCCCGGACGGCATAACATTTCATAAATATATATATATATATTTTTTTTTTTTCATATTACCGAGGCTATGAAGAACTGAAGGACAATAATCTCATCTCTGAGGAGTTCAAAGCAAAGCTGGAGTCACTTGCAGGTAGGTCATTAAATGGGACATCTTGATGTATATTACATGAAAATTAAGACGTATATGTCATTGTGTATTACAGTGGTTCCCAAACTGTGGGGCGCGCCCCTTATAGGGGGCGCAAGATAGATGAATGAAAAAAAAAAAAACAAAACAGTGCCTGACTTAGCATAATGGACAGGTTTTTGACAGGAACAGGTTTTTAACCCCATTTTGCACAGAGGCTCTTTTTTAAATGTATTGATGATAGCAAAGTTGAATATTGTTACAAATAAAAAGAAATATGTTTGAAATAACACTGAGAGCAAAGAATACACTTCTACAGTATAGAACTAAAAAAAAAAAAAAAATACAGTTACACAAAAGTGTTTCACTGTAAAGATGGTTTGTAGTTTGTTTTGTTTCAAATGAAGTGTGAAATAAACTTCAGTGGAAATTGAAAACAAAATATTTGTTTATGTCTGGTTGAACGATGTGTATGCCCAGTTGATTTTTTTTTTTATTGGGGGGGATTTTATTGTAATCCATGGGGGGGGGGGGCAGAAGAAAAACTTTGGGAACCACTGGTGTATTATATTACAGATATACTCACTATTCAAATATTAATTATTGTGATCTCTTTTCCTACACAAAACACATTCAAGTGATTCGTAGCCTAACTCTAACTCTAGTATTATAAACTTTTAAAACTTAAATAAAATGTTTAGTATTGTATCTAAAGTTTTGTATGAGTCCATTTTTAAATATGCAGATGATAGAATTTAGAAGGTATCAGAAAATCAACAGTGACTATAATCCCATCTTAAATCTGTTTCTTTTCATTTAACAGGTGGTTAGAATCTGCTAACGGATCAACAGGCTGAATGTTCTGAAAGTGAAGACTCAACAATCACCAGATGTTTCCAGCTGTGCACACTGATGAGATGTCCTTCAGGCAGCAAATTGAATTAGATAGTGACTTAGCAGAGGAAGCAAAAGAAGCTCTTTTCAAATGTTAAAAAAATTCTGTAAAGTTACTGCTGTTTAGTATACTATGAATAAGATGACTAATTCCTGATTAATGAGTTTAGTTCTTCAATAAAGTACTCAGAGGTTGGAGGAGGATGTGTTGCAGTGGGTTTTTAATGACTGTATTAATTTATTTCTGTATTTATTAACCTTCTGATGTTGTGTCTGTGCGGTGTAATCCCTCTGTCCAAAGCTAATTTCTCCCCAGGGAGACAAATAAAGAGATTTTAACTTTGACTTTTTTTAAATCCTCAAACTCTAAGTAAACAGTTCCTTCACCATCAGGCAGAAACATTTTATTAGATTACACTCCTCATCTTAAAAAGAGTCTGTTTGTCAGAAGTTGACCAAGGCTTTACAGTTCAAAGGTCAGGAATTACGGAAATTAGAAAAAGATCAGCTCAACAATTTTGTCTTTAAGAAAAAAATAAAACATTCACTTGAACTTGTAGGGATCTGGAGTTTTAGCCCCGCCTTGGGGCGGCTCCTCCTGCCCTTCTTTTCACAGGTGATCCAGATCCAGCTAATGAGGACTGCTACTACTTAAGCCTTCAGCTGAGACCAGATCTTCGCTGGAGCATCGAACCTCCTGGGTTAGATTCTCAGCCACAGTTTCTAACCTAATGTGATTA
>NC_051443.1:2770587-2776611 GCF_001649575.2 Kryptolebias marmoratus
TGCTAGGCTGATATTAGGATTGGTACCCGAGACTCACCCTGTTCCTCTTACTTCACAGATCGCTCCACAAACCTATCGCACTGTACATACCTTGGGCACCTGTAAATAAATTGCACTTACCTTCAGCTGCTGTCTCTGTGTCTGGTTTTGGTCTCGCTCTTGGACTAATTACCCTGCACTCATGTCAGAACTGTGTACTTGTTTTTACTTCTAAAAAGCTTGTCACTGTTTTTATTTTTCAGAAGCCTTTTTAAATTTTTTTTTATTTTTCTTTTTTTAGTATGTCTGAGAAATGTTGGTTTTGTATCTTCTGCTTAAATTAATGGTTATTTATAATAATAATAATGTTATTTATTAGTATTATTATTTTTCCTCCTACTCTTGGCGAAGGGGGACGTGTTTTTCTCCTCCTCTCCGTCCCCCACTCCATATGCTTTTTAATTGTCTTTCTTTCTTTAGAGACTCCCTTTGCATAATTTCCAAATTGAATTATTATGGATCAAATTGATCCCAACAGGACTTTTTCAGCCAGACACACCTTGGCTTCCTGGATTGGATTTTTAACTGGATTTCTGCTTTTGGTGGTTTTCTGGTGTTTTGTGAAATTTAGTATACACAGGCAGCTGTTTGGCCAAGGTCGCCTGGTCTGTGTGAAGGAATGTGCCGATCAGAAAACATTCAGAGACTCAAAGACTCAGTTGCTTTGCGAACAAAGGCAAATGGACCTTTCAACTCCCTGGCCAAATGGAATCGACCTTGGAAAGTGACCACTTTTATTTGGCTGTTTGGATTCACCATTGAAATGTCCCAGTTAGACTTTTTAAGGCTGACATGAAATTTTGCCATTGGCCTGACTTAAAAACAATTCTAATATCTGAATCTGGCTCCACTGAGTCGGCCTTGGATGGCTGGCTATCTCAAATTCTCCTGGATGTTATGTAAACTTGAAGCTCTCTGCACATCAGTTCCCTTCCCTCAGGACACCTGCAGATCTGTGCTGGCTCCCCTCCAAAGGCCGGCTGATAAAACTTTCCATCACTTTCAAAATTATGGCAGACAGAGGCCTATCTGGCTCAGTATTTGTTGATGTTCCTCACCACAAACTCACTGTCTTCGCTGGAACCCTCTTTCATATCCGTGTCTATGTTGCTACCTCCCTTAACTCTTAACTTTTTTTTACTGACAATTTTAGTTGTCCTTTCATTAAAATGTATTAGTCACACAGTGGAAATTGTTTTTTTTTTGTAAATAGTTTATTGTTGTGCATTTTTCTTTGTAAATAGTTTATGGTTGTGTATTTTTTTTGTTATTGCATGTTGTATTCTTTTTTTATCCACTGTGGACTCTATTAGAAGGATTAAAGGCTGATGCTGGTCACCTGTGTAGTGGTGGGCGTGCTGGGAAGCAGCCTATTAGCACGCATCACGGACCTGTCAGAGATATTTAAAAACATGGAACATTTAAAAAAAGGACGGGTTTCAAATTCAAAAGAGGAGAAGGGAACCAAGCGAGCCGATTACAGCCAGGTATGATGTGTGGCACAATGATAGAGCCGGATCGATTGGGTGGCTCTGCGGATGACTGCAGCGACGACAACAATCAGTGGAAAACGACGCGTTGGATTGACAGCTGTTTTCCACTGATGTCCGCTGGGAGCCTCGTTGAGGGCTTGTAGAAGACCGGCGGGTTCTTTCTTTTGGACAGCGCTTCTGATTAGGGTTGTCTGTGCCCCACAGGAGGACAGCGCAGCGACACGGAGGAGTGAGTGGGGCAACCGGAGCCGGCTGCAGCAATTGCAGGAAGCGGTGGAGCCAGATTATATTAGCCTGGTGCCACATATTTAATTCTTAGCTGGTGAGGTATCTGTATTACATCTGTGCTGGTCAGCGATGGGGCCTGAGTTCCAAAGTGAGACATTGTCTTTGGGTATAATCCCTTTTCAGGAAGTGCAATGTGGGCTCCTTAGCTCACGTTGTCGAAACAACTGCAGTGAATACATATATGTAAGTTTTATCTGCTGCATGTCTCAAGACCCCAACTTATCACCATAAAGGGAGTTGAATGTATTTGAATCTATACAGTTAAGTCTGTCCCAGTAGGATGTGTCTGTTTTATTCTACAACTGGGTGTGGTACATGTTTATAAAAAGAAGCAGCCCTGAGAAGAATGGGGGATTTCACTGATTGGGCCAGAAATCTCGATTCGGCACAGACTCTGTTATTTTGAATAAACTCTCACTGTTCAAGAATCACTAATGTCTGTAGAGTCATTTCTTTGATCATTACATCGCTGCTGCAATTATGAAGACCCAGAAAAACGTCTACCATTTTAAGACACTTCAATGGCCTTTGGTACTCTTAGTTAGCCTTACAGTAACTTTAGTTTAGTTATCGTAGCTTTTACCATGTTGGCCTTTTATTAAAATGTTTTTAAGTTTTAGTTGCCCTTTGGTACACTTAGTTGTGGGTTTTGCTGCTCCGTCGTCTTCTGATTGGTTCTGGTTTGCAACTAGCAGCAGCTGCAGCTCCTGTCTCTCCTGAGTTACAAGTTCTGCCAGAGAAAACTAACATTCTGTTGTTTGTGTTCCTCAGTGCCAGGACTTCTGAGTGTTCTCTCTGCCTGTTCTGCCTGCCTGCCAGTCCTGCTCACCTGTGGAATTGGACTCACGAGATTGTACGTGTAAATTAAATACTCACCTTTTGGGAATCCTCATCTGGACCTGGACCTTCTTCTCCTCCTTCCTGGATCCACGTCGATCTGTAAGAATACAATCACAATATCACGTTATCTGTTGCTCCATTAAACCCTGTATTCAAATCAAGTAACCACTTACCTCACCTGTTTTCAGAGTCCTACCTAGAGAGTTCCCGACACTGTAAATAAGTTCACTAACACTGTAAATAAAGTCACTTACCTTTATCCAGAGTCTGTTGTCGTCTTCTGTCTGCTCGTCTTCAACTATGCCTAGTTCAGTTTGTTAGCTTTCACTATATCTTAGTTTGGTTTTCCTCAGTTTATTGTGTGTGCATGTGTATGTTTCATTTACATTATCCCAGCTCACATTTTAGATATTGTTGAGTATTTTTGCGTAAAATGTTGTAAAGCACTTTGTATCACCTTGTTGCTGAAAAGTGCTTTATAAATAAATTTGACTTGATTTATTATTATCTATTAAATTAATAGTAATTAATATTATCTGTTCAAATGTTTATTATTATTATGGTTATTATTACAATAATACATAATAGTAACATCTGTGAACTTGTATGATAGAGTTCATGTAAAACTGGGCTCATCTTACTCACAAAAAAATCTTAGCTTTGTAAATCCTCAGCATTGTTTACATGGCCCTGTGCCTTTAAAATTACTTTAGCAAAATGGAATCGCTTTCGCCGCACATTGGCCCAAGTCTTTAATGTGGCGTGTCATGTCTATAGTATAGTCATTGGAGAGACCAACCTCCTCCATGGCAACAATCAAGGTGTTTGGTGGGAGCTTGCTTGTTGTGGCACAAGATGCTGTTTGGCATTGTTTTTTCTTTGTGTTTTTTTTGTCTGGCTTTTACTTCCAAGATGCCCAGCATTGGACAGAACTTTTTTTCTTTCATTAAAGATATTTGTTGTTGCTATTCTCAGTCTCAGCCTGATGAATCTGCTGGTTATTTTTCTTTGCACATCATGACATGAAGGAAGCATGCTTTCTTATAGACTTGCTTCTCTCCCTAGAGTATCCATGGCATTTGGGAGCTCCATGAAAGATTGACCGGACCTTGTTCTGAAAAGCTTTTCAACTTTCTGGACCAGACTGAAGGCTTTATGTGATGGCTGACACAGTACTCCTGGTTTAAATTCCTTCAGTGTCAATAGGGTACCATGCTCTCCTTCAAAAGAGTCATCATTTTGCTTAATTGAACTTGAGCATCCATCACAGATGTTGGAATGTTTGACGACTTTATTTACGATGTATCCTGTAAGATGGTACAGAATACAGGGAAATGTCTCCCTAATGTCCAGGAACTCTGCCAGAAGACTGCCATCATCTTCCTGATAGAGTCCTGATTTGACTGTTGTAAAAAACTGCCCAACTGAGATTGATGTCAGTGCCTGATGAAACTCCACTGGTGTTGGGACAGGATTCCTTTGCCTTATGCAGCTGAACAAGTTTTCAAGACAGTTCTGAGTAAACCTGCTTGTCATCACAAACGTGTCCATGGTCAAGCATCTCTTTTTGAATACATAAAATTATAGATGTTACCATCACAATTCCTGTTTTCACTGGTTTCCAGCTTCTCGTTTGACCTATCTTAATCCACAGAAGAGTCCTAACATGTCTTGGAAGAATTTAATGGCTTTGTTGTACTCTTCCATCTTGTGCCTGCTGAGTCCCATCACAGGGTGGTGAGAGGACATGAGATCAAACCAGTGGTTTCAAAAGACCCAGTGAAACTTCATTGTGTGGGAGACTCTTTTTGTACAATCTATGGTGGAACTGTAAAAACGTGTCCACAAACCAGGGCACTCTTCAAATTCTTCACCAGATGTGGGACATCTGGCATGAAGTACAGCCTTTTGTCTGGTCTTGCTGGGTGTTGGATAGATGTTTGGTTGTGGCCCACTCCAAATGCCTGCCACATCGCTCGGTTAGCACTGCCCATGTCAGTGGTGATGTTTACCACACAAAGCCCGATGGAAGCTGCTCTCTCAATGATTTCAAGGATGACTGGCTTGTAATTTGCCCCTGAAATGGTAAGCCACCGCTTGCTTCCATCATGTTGGGCTCCCTGCCAACATAAAAACACATGAATGTGTTGTAGCTCCTGTATGACCAGGCAATGTCACATCCCCAAAAAGCTTCCCTGTTCCTAGGTGCAGCTGCACACTTCATGTCATTGCCATTTCATCCAGTTAGTACACATTCTCTTTCTATCTCTGTCAGACTGTTAACCTTTAGTCAGAGCATGTCAAACACCTCTCCTAACACATCTGGTTCGAGCTTAATATGTTGCAGTCTTATTTGCTAGGTTCTGATGTCAGGGAGCGGAATGCTCATGTCCTAAATAAGCCTGTAGCCTGTTGAGTCCATAGAAAAATAGAGTTGTATGGCTTTTTTAATGTTTGTTTGCTCCATCTAATCCCTCTCTTATTCTTCATGCCAATTGCCTTCATCTGATCTTTTGTAAAAATGTGACCCAACTTTTTTTTCATTGTTAAAACTTTCTTTCGTAAGACTGCATTAATTTTCTTCTGTCTGTGAAGTTCTTCTATCCTTCTTATGTAATTTTATTGGTGTTCTAATTGCTCCCTCAGGTTTTTCACCTTTGTTCCCTGATTGCACAGCCTGTTGATACATACTCCTTGCCCTGTTGACCCTGGTGCATCATCAGTTCCTGGCATGTCCCTGTCCTCTGAGGCTACATTTTCATCTTCTTTTTCCCCTTCACTTTCCCTTATCTCCCTTGCCTCATTTCTGCTTCTTCCTTCCTCAATCTTTGAAATTACAATGGCACTGTTAGCATGAAAATATGGAATTTATTATGTAACACAGTTTGTACCAAAGTTTACTTCAGAACAATATGCGTGGTCACTGTTCAGTGGATTAACATACAGTGGAAGTTCTGCTGTATTTCTCACTGCGGTATCCTTCCTCTTCCTTGGTTGTAGGCGATGAACAAAAAGGGTAGGAACAGCATCAGCCGTCAGTCTCACACGACCTAACTTTCTCTTTGTAAACTGCCCTCTCTAAAAATGTGCCTGTGTCATAAACCAGGGAAGATTTTTGGAGCAGTCCGGCAGCAAACAGACACAGGAAACTAGGAGTGTACCGGGAAGTGATTTATTTACAGTGCAGGAAAAATAATTTACAGGATGAACGTCGAGATCTGAAAAAGCGAAACACACGGTAAGTATGGCGGAGTGAAAACACGAGGAACCTACGAAGGGCAAGTAATGGTTGGAATTTAAAGTCCTTACGACAGGGCGGCGGGTCCAACACTTGGAGAAGCAAGCAGTGGTGAGTTCGGGTTCC
>NC_051443.1:2787100-2809534 GCF_001649575.2 Kryptolebias marmoratus
TAAAAGAGGAAATAGAGAAGTTGTAGAAAGTCAAGGCCTCAGTGGTACCAGTGGTCATCAGAGCACTCTGTGCTGTGACCCCCAAACTGGAAGAGTGACTCCAACAGATCCCAGGAACAACCTCAGAGATCTCTGTCCAGAAGTGTGCAGGCCTAGGAGCAGCTAAGATACTGTGCAGAATCCTCAAGCTCCCAGGTTTCTGGTAGAGGACCCGAGCTTGAAGTGAAAGTTGAACCACCCATACGGAACAAATAGAGCGAGTTTATATGTATATATAAACTTTTAGACTGCCTGATCACTCCAAAAGTTTACTCAACTCCTGGTGTGCTGATACATTCATCAGCTTCAGCATCATTGGCATGAAAGGGCCATGCTCAGCACACATACATTTGCGTAGTAACAAGGACATTGTTTGGTTGAGAAAACAGTGACGAACTAAGCAAACAATCGTGCAAAAGCAGTGTATAAGTTTAATTTTAGCTAGTATAGCATTGTTTCTCACTGGTATATAATCATTATTGTTTTTTTTCGTAGAATTGTTTTATAAGCCTCAAAAACAATAAAAAAATTATCCTCATTTGTCGAGCAATTAAGCTGATCTGAATGAACAATTTTGGGTCTTTCCGCATATTCCATGCTGTGATGTCACAACTGATAAGGTGTTTATTACCTAGAACTAGTTAATGGAACACTAGTTCAAAAATGACCACCCTATCCCTTTAATGCTAATTTGTCCACTTTTTGGTGGGTTTTAAAAGGATGTAAAATTTTGCATACAGATATACATAAAGAGCGTTGGTGTATTTCTCAAATGTACAAATTCATACATTACAAAAAGTGGAATTTAAACACGCACAGCCCTGATTAAATTTGATTTATTCACTTCTTCATATATACTTCAATTATATATTTGGGTATGAATGCCTCCTGACATCCATCAAGGGTGCTGAAGCACCTTTTGTACCTTAATTTCCCACACACTTCCTTGTAAGTAAAGGACAGTGGTTTCTTTGTTTATTCTTGTTTGCATCTCACATCTGCTGAGGCATGTTAAAATAAAAATTCAATGTAATTTCAAGTCATAAGTTTTATATTTTTGTGCAAATTATGTCTCCAGCTAGTCTTCAACAGTTGCAGCCTTCAAAACTATGGGTGGGCATGACAAAGCTATCTGGTGCATATCATTGCATGGCTGTAGCTAGGATTTTGTGTGTGTGTGGGTGTATTTTCTGCCATAGCATTCTTATTTTTGCAAATTTCAGCACTTTAAATTTGAGAAACTTGATACTTTACACTTCTTAAATCAATCACACATTAAGTTCTAACAGTACACTTATTAGAAATATATCCCTACACTACTTTAAAGATCTATTAACACACAAGTTCTTCAAAAAAAATCTAGTTTAGCAAAACTTTTATTTACAACACAATATTATATATATATAATTATACAGTATAACACTTCTACTCTTGTCCACCATGACATGTCTCCATCTGGAGGAAGCAGAGAGCTCAGCTCCATCCTCCTTAACTGTGTCTTTGCAAACGCATCAACCAGGTGTAGTTCCTATGCCAGGCCACTACTTGGCGCTGACACACCCATGCATGCCGACACCTATCTCTCAAGCATGTAAACAGTTACATCCAAAATGGTGAATACAGACTTTTGTTTGGACTTGCAGTGAGGTTGTGTTGCTGCTACATGTTGAAAAGGGTGAACAACATAAACAGCACTCTGCTATCAGCCATTATTACTGTTCTTGATGTCCTCCTGCATGGGCAGAACAGCTGTTGACTGCAGCCGTCTGTGGTGTGCATGGGCACTTTCACACGTTGTGGCTTCCTTTGAAATGAAATGGGAGGGTCCAAAAAGTTCCACTCTGTAGACGGCCCCTCAGAAAACAATAGTTTTGCCTAAAAAGGCTGACCTTTTTAGGCAAAGTGGGCAGTTCATCCAAACCCCCAAACCCCCTAGCTACAGGGCTGCATTGAGATGTATTGCAACTAAGACAGGACTAGAAGCCTGAAGATGAAACCACATAGGATGATCACCCTTTTAGTCACAGTGCAATTTTATGTCCTGCCCTCCATTCAAATGAATATAAAAATACACTCCAAATATTTTTTTTCATGTGATTTTTGTTGATGAGCATATTTTTTTTGCTGTTGTATGTTTAATTATACATTTTTAAAATGTGTTAAATTTTTTAGGTTTAAAGAAAAGTGTTTTGTTACACTGATTGACAATGTAACAGTCTGTGAGTGAGTTGGGAGGGTGCATAGGCTGACTTTTCTATCAATGGTACAACCCCATATCCCTATTGTGCAGATGCTGGTTCCCAAAATACAACACAGCAATGCTCAAAAACAAACAAACAAAGAAAAAAATGTAATTTTGGCTTTAATTATAAAGAACAGGAGAGAGTGGAGATGCTTCGTACTTATTTTGTCCTGCTGATGGTGTGTACCAGTATATATTGCATATCACTAATGTCTATTTAGGGGCTCCATATGTGAGACTTGAGAAATATCAATAATTTTAACAACAATTTCTGAAACAAAAAAGTTTTTCAGTTGAGGTGGCACCTCACTGGTTCCAAAGCTTTGTTTTTCAGAGTTTTTCCCAGTTAGTAAATAAAATTGCCCTTTGTAGAAAAGCAGCCTTGGCTGGGCTCAGTGTTTTTACATGAATGTATTTCCATAATCCCAAACTGAAGGCAGCAGCAGAAGAAACTACCTTTTCAGCAAGGAGCCAAGCTTTTGATTTGGTTCATTGGGATCAGCTCTGACTGCAGATAGGCATTAACAGTGAGTGGGTCATCATCTTTGACTTGATCAACCAATGATAGTGGAGTAGCAGTTGTTTGGCTTTAAAATGAGCCGATGTTTTAAAAAAAAAAAAAAAAAGAAAAGGCTCTCTTTGCCACCAGCACCCTTCTGAATCAAAATGTTGTCTTTTATTCCAAACCCATTAGCAACCTTGCGACACATGCTATCATAAAAATACACATTTATTTTGGTCAAAATGGGATGAAAACAGCACTTCAAAGCTCTCAGAGATTGAAGTAGCAATTTGGATGTTTCTTTTTTCACTCTTTTATTGCATTGATGTAGTTTTGTTATAAGGAAACCTATTCAAAAAGCCCAGAACAGATTTTAGAAAAAAAAAATTAATGAAAAGATATAATTCTCTTTAATAACGTATAGATGTCTTAAGGTTCTTCTGTGTGTTTGAGCAGAACTGAGCTAAATGCCAATAAGAAGAGACATAAAGTAGGCCAATGAAGAACTGAGTTGGTGAACTATTTTAATATGACTTTAGTAAAAGTTTATGAACTCTCTAACAGATAAACTAAAATTTGTCTGGTATTAAAAATCTATAATTTCTTGAAGGAATGCAAATCCACACTGCCTTTCATGACAGGGTTATAGACCGAGATCATCTTTTGGTAAGAATTGCAATATCACAAGATGTCATGCTCGAGTTGTGAATGACTGTCAGCAACCACCACATAAAACCTTTGCTTAACAATTGTAAAACTGTCTGAATTATATTCAGTTTTGTGTTGGCTAATACTGATTAGACAGAGTTGACTCCAGATAGTTAAAGGTAAGATTTGAAATAAAGATCTTGTGCAATCTGTTAGTGCTCTAAATCACTTCCAACTACTACCACACCAAATCTTAGGTCAATATCTGTTGTAGTTTGTGTGTGTGTGTGTGTGTGTGTGTTTTAAGGTCAGTTAGCTGTGGCAATCATCTTGAATTGGGTTGACTCCAAAAGTGAATCAGTTGTAGAGGTACATTCAATATATTTTCCCTGACAGTTTAATTAATATGAGTCCAGTGGTTCAACAGATATTTTGCAAACCTACAGACACATGAACCCATGCACCCCAGACATGGGCAAAAACATTATCGTCCACTTTCACCTTTTGACAGTAGGTGATATTAAGTAACTTAACCTTGAAAGAATACATATTTGTGCAACTTGAAAACCCAATAGTCAAATCTTAGCAGTTCAGGCGCACAGTTGAGTTTTGATGTTCGACAGTCATTTAACAGCATCAGGGCAATGTTAGCGTATGTAGCTTTGGGTCCCAGTGGGTCTTATTCAACACTTGTTTGTGGCACTGTTGTACCTGAAGACCAGCAGCCTGATGTCTGACATGCTGTTGCCCATGGCTGCTTTCCAGTTCAGCATCATTCAAGGATCAGTACCCATGTTAAACAGGCCCATACAAGCTAAAACATTAATGTCAACACAAAGGCTTCTGGGAGCTCCCATCCTGATGCGCCGTGGGACTTCCTTCATGTCAGGAACATAATCAGTATCCCAGACTTTTATGGTGCACACCCTGATAGTGTGAGGTGGCAAATTTCACCTTATCCTTTATCACCAAGATATGGTCATGAACACGAGGGAATATTTTTCAGACATTGTAACAAGTATGCTGTATGGTAATAAGGGCATATTCTGAGTTATTAAACCCTCTGAATACACAGACATAACTGCAGACACTAATTCAAACACACACTCTCAGCTGTTGCTTGACTTCCTCCACCACAAGCACTCTGTTAGCAGCATGAACTTAATTATTAAGCACCTGAGGAGCAGCAAAGCTTTCAGTCTGCTCCTGTATGCTTGTTTAAAATAGCTTTGACACACCCAGAGTACAGGACACACACTGTTTACACCATATTACATATGATTTTGTTTTTTTATCATGTGTTACATTGTTCGTTGTTGACCGGAGTCTGATAAATAGCCTTCTACTGATCCTGTCCCATTGAAAATAAGGCAAATACAGGACAAAAATTTTACAATTGGAGACAATGCTAGAATTTATCCAAATTACAAATTTAAAATGATGTTTTTTCTGACAGTTATCAATACATAATATGGTATTAGCTGTAACATTAGTCATAAAGCACAGAGGGTGGGAAAAGAAGCACAGGTCTTCATCCAGGCTAAGCTTACAACCAGCCAAATAATCATTTTTCAGGCTTATAAAACAATTTCTTCTCAAAAACAATAGACTGGTGTAAAAGAAAAGTAATATTAAACCTCTACACGTTTGCATGACACTGTTTAGTGAGTTTGCATTTGTCTGTATTACTGTGCAAATGTATGTGTGCTAAACATGAATGGACTGCCTTTGCCAATGATGCTGAGGCTGCAAATCTATCATTCCACCTGATCAGTGAGTCTAGTCAATCTAAAACTTTACCCAACCCACGGAAGGTCCTCAGTTGGCTAACCATTACATTAGCCTGGATGAAGACTTCAGCCTCTTTCTCCATACTCTGTGCTCTATGACTCATGACATGCCTGATAATGTACTAACTACTCATAACTATTTCACAGAACAATCCCTCAAAAATGACTTAAATATCCCTTTAGGTCATTTTCTTAGCTCCAAGAACAATTTAAACTTTTTGCACATAATCTATATGCTAATAAGACAATACTTTGCAGATCACGACAAAAAAGAAAAGGCTAGTCAGTAAAAATGCAAACAGTATAAAAGATTTTTCATCAATATCATAGAAAGAGGTTTACAATTACAAAAACAACAACAACAAAAAACAAACAAACACATTTCACTCATACACAAAATAATTTTAAACATTGCTTCACAAAATACATATAGGAAGAAAAAAAAATGGGAACTTTCAAATAAATATTATTATTTAAAATGACACATGGGAAAAGAGTTGCCATAATGTCATAAACCAGGGAAGATTTTTGGAACAGTCCGGCAGCAAACAGACACAGGAAACTAGGAGTGTACCGGGAAGTGCTTTATTTACAGTGCAGGAAAAATTTACAGGATGAACGTCGGGATCTGAAAAAGCGAAACACACGGTAAGTATGGCGGAGTGAAAACACGAGGAACCTGCGAAGGGCAAGTAATGGTTGGAATTTAAAGTCCTTACGACAGGGCGGCGGGTCCAACACTTGGAGAAGCAAGCAGTGGTGAGTTCGGGTTCCAGGGTGAGAATCCTTCCAGTGGTGAGTATTCCTCCCAGAGGGTATAGTGAAGCAGACAGACAGGCACGGGAGGCAGGAGTATGAGCGTTAGCAGAGGTCTCAGGGAAAACGAAAACCAGACTGGATCCACGAGGCAGAAGGTAATTCCTGAGGCACACAGCGAGACAGAGTTAGTCAAACTCGGAATAACAAATCTTATTTGTACAGAGGCTCAGCGACTTTACCACAAGCAGGTAATGCTCCAGCGCTGGTCTGGTCTCTGCCACCGCCTTAAATACACCTGTCCTTGCCATTAGTCAGATCACTTGCAGGTGAGGAGGGAGAGTTGACGAGATGTCAATCAGTCGTCTGGCCACGCCTACCAGGAAGTACTCACAACACAAACACAAACCCCAGAAAAACCACCCTCACCACAGCCTGTAGAGTGATATATTAATTTATTTCCTTGCACATTTCATTGGGGCCTTGTGCATTTGACAGTTAAACATTTTGAGCCCCGATTGAAAACATTTGAGTGTGCAGATTAAACTTACAGCACAGTTTTCTGTTATTGTGATCTCTGGTGATGGTGATGTGGCAATATGGCCTTTTTCTTGTTTCTTGCTGTCATGTGCTGTGGAGATGACAGAGACGAACCCAGAGCGCAGACTCATTTTAAAAAAGAATCTAATTTATTAAACTAAAGAATAAACAAAACAAAAAGCTGACGTGGCAGAAAACAAATAAAAACATAAAATAAAAACTAAAATGAGAACAGAAATACGAACAGGCATAGGAAACCACAGGACCAGGAACGGGCAGGACAGAAACAAACAAACAACAACCAACAAGCAAC
This sequence comes from Kryptolebias marmoratus, assembly GCF_001649575.2. Classification (NCBI taxonomy): domain Eukaryota; kingdom Metazoa; phylum Chordata; class Actinopteri; order Cyprinodontiformes; family Rivulidae; genus Kryptolebias; species Kryptolebias marmoratus. The sequence goes on from NC_051443.1 coordinate 2,793,931, forward strand.
AAACAAACAACAATGAACCAGTGGAGTATGGAAGAAAATGACCGGGTTTTAAACACAGAGGATGATGATGAAAGTGGACTCAGGTGTGTGGGGATAATCACGGGCAGGTGGAGATGGGCATGGCAGAGGAACTGAGGGAGTGACTGAGGAAGAGTGAATGAAACATGAACATGAGAGACAAAGACAGAACCCAAACAGAACAAACCAAAAAGATAAACAAAACCAATCAAAAATTAAACAAGACCAAAACAAAGCAAAAATCCAAAACCCCCACACTTGCATGTTTCATTTTAATATTTCCTGTGTTATTTTGGATCTATTTAAGTTTGTGGTTTGTATTTATTTGAGTTTGTGCTGCATGTTTATGATTTTTCTTTTGTGCATTTTGTTTGAGTGCTGCCAATAACACAACCAGAAATGCCTACTGACTGGTTACACAGGTGTTCCACATCAGCTGCAGTAACATGAAAGACAGAATAGGGAAATAAAAGGAGCAGATTATTAGAGATGAGGGTGAGAGACAAGCTGGTTAGTGGACCAGAAGGAGCTAAGGCACGGCAGTTTGAGCAGAGAAAAACCAGGGTAAAGAGGCATGCTACGAAACCCGGAAGCCAGGGTGACAGTAGCGCAGCTGAGTCGTGAAACAGAGCACCCAGCTCCGGTGGATTGTCCATGGTGGTAAGGTGCAGAGTTGTCCATGTCTGGTGATGAAAGCAGAGGGCCGAGCGTTGATGATCGCTAGAGGTCGAGGCCGCCGTAGAATGCCAGCTCGTGGAGGATTGAGTGCAGGGGATCGCTGAAGGTCAAGGCTGCAAAGGAACGCCAGCTTGCTCGAGCACGCGCGGGAGCGCGATTGTTTTCGTGTGAGTCGTGTTGTCATCTGTGTTGTCATCTGTGTTGTCATCTGATGACAGAGAGCTAAAGATGGAGACGCATAAAGATAAAGATGTAGGCAAGAAAGAAAGCTTTTCAAAGTGGTTGAAAGACAGCAGGAAGTTCTGTCTGAGCATCAAGAGGAGGCCTGGAAATGTTCAGGTTAGCTAAAGCCAGTAATTACCAATAAATAACAAGTTAGAACTGTTTACTGATCAGTATTTACAATCTAACAGCTGAGAGGATGGAGAGAAAGAATCAGGACAGACAGGAGAAGGAGACAGGTTGGTATAATGTTAGCTGGAAGTGTAGAAACAGCCACTTAATACCAAAGGATTTATTTTTAAAGCTTTTCACTATATTGTCCCACATTGACATTCCCAAATGTTGGCAAGTATGTTAACTTTATGGTGAATATTAATAAATCAGAAGCAAAAAGTATAATCAAACAAAAATTGAGGGAGAAGTGGCAAAAAAATGGGCTGAAGATAATAGAGGAAGGTGGTATTATAGCATTCAAAAGTGAGTAGGAGAAATGAGAATAGGAGGAGGAAATAGAAAAGAGGAAAAACTATTAAATAGATTAAGATTTGGACATACTGGTCTTAATATCTCACTAGTCAAAATAAATACAGGAAATTGTCAACATTGTGGGAGAAGGGAGACAATAGAGCATGTTATTTTAGAGTGTAGAAAGTATGAGAAAGAAACAAGATTAATGTTAGAGGAATTTAGAAAAAATAAAGAAGTATTTAATTTAGTAGATATATTGAAAAGGAAATGATGGAAAAATGGAGCGGCAGATCCATAGGCGGATTAGTGCAGCGTCTGCAGTGAAGCGGGCGCTGTACCGGTCTGTCGTGGTAAAGAGAGAGCTGAGTCAAAAGGCGAAGCTTTCGATTTACCGGTCGATCTACGTTCCTACCATCATCTATGGTCAGGAGCTTTGGGTAGTGACGGAAAGAACGAGATTGTGAATACAAGCGGATGAAACAGGGGTGGAAATTACAAATTTTGTCCACCAGCCACTGTGGCTGGTGGACAAAATCTTTTACCAGCCACTCAAATATTTTACCTGCCACTATTTTCTGTTGTGACAAAAAGTTATTTCATATGATGATGATGATGGAGGTGGGTGGAAGCAGTTGTGGTGCCCTACAAGCTGAACAACACCTCTTTCGGTAGCACCGACCGTTAGACATAGCTGTTTAGCCGTGCTACAGTAGGAAAATCTGACAAGAAAGCACAGATCGTCAGAACACCGGCCGTAGGCGCGAACGTGAAACTAACTGGGTATCAGGCCTAAAGTTCCATTATATGTTTTTGAAAGCTGAAATCTGAGACCTCCTCCTCTGTTTAATGTTGGTTTCTCTCTTTTGACATCGATGTCTTCTTTTACCACCCTCTCAAACCATCGGTCTTCTCGGTCCAAAATATTAATATTATACAAAAGAGTGTCCCTTATCCTTGAGGTGTAGGTAAACAGCTGAGTCTTGTCCAGAAGAGGTGGCTCTCCTGTGTTGAGCCATGCGTCTGTGGAGAGGTTTTTTGTCCTTAGGGTGGACCAGCCTCTGCTTGAGAGTCCTGTTGGGTTTAAAATTTACTGGGATGTTGTCTTTGGAGAAAATCCTTTTGAGTTTCTTGGATACTCCAGCAACATAAGGAATGACAATGTTTTTTCCTCTGTTCCTCTCCTTGTTCTGTTCCGTGGTGTGTTTAGTAGATTTCCTAGCTGACTTGACAAAAGCCTAGTTGGGATATCCACATGTTTGGAGAGCTTTTTAAATGTGTTTCTGTTCTTTTTCCTTCCCGGGTGTTCCCAGGTGGGTCGAACCTGTCTGTCATCTGAGGAAAGGCAGAGGCGTTTTACCGCTAAGGCATGCATCTATTGCAGTAAGCAGGGACATTCTGTCGCTACCTGTCCGTCCCGGGGTAACGGGTCCGCCCGTCAGTAGAGCAGGGAATATTGCTGGGTAAACACAAGATTTCCCCTGACTTTTTACTCTCTTTACCTGCACTTATTATTTTTGAGTCTACTAGACTCCCTATTTCGGCTATGATTGACTCTGGTTCGGAAATAAATCTTGTTTCCCACAATCTCGTGGAACAACTCGGTTTACCCACGGTTCAGTTGGAAAATCCTTGTTCTGTTGCCGGAGTCACTGGGCAAACTTTAACTCAGATCCGTTGCAAAGTCACTAACCTGCATGTCATTGTCTCTGGAAACCATCATGAGGTTAGTGAGTTTTTCATCTTCGATGCCTCCATTCCCCAGTTGATTTTCGGTTTTCCTTGGTTAAAGACACATAATCCTATATTAAATTGGGCCAAGAGGCGGGTTGAATCGTGGAGTAGGTTTTGTTTACAGCACTTCCACTTCCTCCATATAGAGATTAGCCACAATCGGTGACAATGGAGATCCCATGGCACAACCATGCTTCTGTCATTATACTTGAAATAAGTGGGGGAAAGGCAGAGGTCCAGCAGGGTGCAGATCTGATCTGGAGTGAAGTTGGTCCTGTTGTTCAAATCATGGTCTTGTAGGAGTGGTTTTCTGATGGGTTCCACTGCTTCTGATGTAGGCATGCAAGTGAAAAGAGAAGTTACATCAAATGATACCAGAGTTTCTCCTGTAACTAGCTTCAAATGATGAATTTTGTTGGCAAAGTCAATGGAGTTCTCGATGTGATGGGGTGTGTTTCCAACAAGATACCAGCCAGATGTTTTGCAATATTATGTGTCACTGAGTTAATGCTGCTGACGATGGGTCTGAGTGGTGTTCCTTCTTTGTGTATTTTGGGGAGTAAATAATGGCAGGGAGTGGCTTCCCCCTGGTATAATCTGTAGTACAACGATTGATTGATAGTTTTGTTCTTTTTAAGTTTTTTGCAAGTAATCTGACCTTCTTTTTGTAGGTACTGGTTGGGTCCCTCTTCAGGGTCTCATAGGTGGTGCTGTCATTTAGTAATGTAAATATTTTTTCCTGATACTCAGAAGTGTTGAGGACTACTGTGCATCTTCCTTTGTCAGCTGGTAAAATGGTGATGTTTTGGTCCCAGCTGAGCGATGTTACAGCTTTTCTTTCCTGTGGTGAGAGGTATGAAGGAGGTGGCTTGGCACTGGAGATGGTTGATTGACAATACCTTAGCTTCTTTATCAGTCATTCCTCTAATCCTCTCAATACATGCAATAGTCTATTAAAGACCTTTCTGTCAAACTCAAAATAACAGCAGTCTTCCAAAACATAATTGAACAGTAACAACGCCCACATGGATAATTACAAAATTGATAATGATAACCATCATAATGTTAAAATAATAATAGTACTTTACTGAATGTTAAAATGAAACAGTGATTTAAAAAAAAAAAGAAGAAGTCCAAAACAGACAGATAAGAAAACAGAATCATGGACAAAACACAATGGTTTCTGATCGGTGTGACTGCTGACTAAACAGATAAAGCACCTTAACTAAGCCTGGCTGTTAGCTTGGTCTGGAGCAGGCTAGCTGTACAGGATAAATTGCCATGGTAATTTATGTGCTACTGCTTTTGTGAAACCAAATCAAAGCTTATTTCAGCCAGGATATCCAGAAAATCCCAGTTTAATCTGCTATCCTGGTTTTCTGAAACAGTCCTCAGATTGTCAGCCACCATTCTGAACCTCAACCCATAGAAACATCTTCTGTGTTGTGGTTTTAGGTATATGCCTGATGTTGGAGGGTGGACAGGTTGCACTCAGGAGGATGAAGGTGGAGGAAGAGGAGCCTTGTGGTGCTAGTCGTGGGTTAAAGACAATCCCACACAAAGAACTTGAATTGAGGAAACCTTTAAAGAAGCACAAGGAGATCATAAAATTCTAAGTTAAGGTGAATGAGAAAATCTCAAAGCAGAAAGTCAGAGGGCTCAGAGTTTTACCACAATGGTTAACACTCAGGTGACAAAAGATTGGCAGCCAGCTCCTCTTAACCTCTGGCTTGATGAGCCTGATGATTTGCAGAAGTGCAGCAGCACATATACAGAGATCCGCCCTCCAGTGGAGACCTGCAGCTCCACTGTGCCCTCTGGTGGGAAACCGCAAAACGGAAAAATGAAGTAGAGGAACCACTACACAGATACATAACCCCCAATTCCAACAACAACAACAAAAAAACCCTGACATTCCAGTGTTTTCTAACAAAGGGGACAATGAGACAACACTCCAGATTGTCAGCCATCATTCTGAACCTCAACCCATAGAAACATCTCTGCAGCCACAAAGACATGGACCTGCCTGCTATAAAAAAGGCATTTAAAATCTGATATGCAATCAACTGGACCAACAGTCTCAACTTACAGTGAGTGTGGAGGTGGGGGTTATTGTTTCCTTCTTTTTAAACTATGAGGTCTGTAACTGTGCAACTATAAAAGCACAAGAAGATTTAAGTTTGGTATTTTAGATGAAAGAGGAGGGTGACTAAAGGGGGTTATGACCAAAACAAACAAACAAACAAACAAAAGAAAAAAGATGGGAAGAATGTTCTACAGCAGCTGCTTTTAAAAACAAGTCTATGCAGACAACGTATTAAAAGACTGCCCTCAGATTTAATTTAGTTAGGTCCAACATTTGTCTGCAAAACACAACTGATTTGGGACAGAAAAGTTGTCCCACATACTAAAAACATAACATCCAAGGATTTTTTTTCTTTTTCTTCATTTGTCACCACACACATGGGGACATCTTGAATTGGGTTGATGCCAAACGGTAAAAAGTTGTAGATGGACATCTAATGATTATTTTCTGAAAGCATCATGTTCAGTTTAATTTTGCCATTCAGAGAATAAACATGCACAGACCTAACCCTTTGGCAGCAGGCCATAATTATAATCAGTCCAGCCTCTAATGAACCCAAGATTCCTCAACGAGTTTGTTGAGTTTGTTTACCACTAAGAAGAGGTTAAGAGGGTAAACAATATAATAACCAACTACAGGGTGGTTTAAAGCATCACACAAAATACTCAAAACCAAAAACAAGAAAAGCAAAATGATTTGGAGGAAGGAAATGTCTGCTGGCAGCCATGTTTGTATTTCCTAAACATTCACCAGAAATATTCTGCCCGTTTGCTTTTTCAGCAGAGAAACAGAGAAAAATGTTCCTCCTCAGTGATGAAGGCATGTCTCATGGTTACTGTGATTGTTCTTAAAGTCACCAACAAACATTGTGTCTTTTCTTTATTATGTACAGTAATTTACTAGGTTCTAAAACTGAATTCAGTCTTCCTAAATTGATCTATCATAATTCTTTAAAAGAGCTCAATTTGTCTTTAATACAGCTGTATAAATTTATGAGTTTACTTACAGGCTTCTATCCTCTAGGAGCTGCAGATGTTCCAGAGGTTTGTGTCAATGTGAAGAAAAAAGAAAAAAACAAATCTAGACAGAGCAAGTGAGAAACAACAGAACACAACAAGAACACAACAGGTTAGCAAAGGGGGATGTGACGATGGGGTACACAGTCCTCTTCAGTCTGGGGTGTATGGTAATGTTCAGATTTTAAGGTTCTTTAAAGTTTCTGCTCTTTTTCTAAGCAGATCTGCCACCTCCTGGAGTGAGCGCATGTAACTGCTTTGCACCTTATCTATAGCAGCCTTTGTAAACGATGCCTCCTCCTGAAACACAAATCAGAACACAAACACATTAAGACAGAACACAAACAGAAATGCGTGAAGATGGAACACAAACCTACACACACTCATAAAATTTAGGTTACTTGCGTAACCTCAGTTCTAAGAGTAGCATGAGAGAGATGTCTCACTATAGAATACTCTGCGTATTCCTTAGAAGCTTTTATCTGCGTCACCTACCCTTTAAGTAGCTTACGCTATGATGCAGCATCATTCAAAATAAGCACCTCTTTTCGCTTTACCACAGCAAGAAGGGTTTTCTGGTGAGACATCTCACTCAAGCTACTCTAAGAACAGGGGTTATGCAAGTAACCTAAAGTTCTCATTCATCGCATTAATTTTGATGTCTCACTATGGGATATGGAGACTCCTGTATTGCCAGACAGCTTATCCACCAACACTCAAAAAGTGCCCCCCTGTTCCAGCAAAGGCCCAGGGTTTAACACAGCAGAGGACACACTTGGAACAGAGACATCCAACTTTTAAAACTGAACTAAAGTGATTTGAGAGGATTAACTCACCCCTGCACATATGTCCTGAATATAGACCCCTTTCAAAAGGATCCAGGACACAGTCAGGCCATGAGTGGAGTGGACATGCAGACCTAGAGATGCCTGAAGGCCCTTACTTGTATATGCCAGGACAATTGCTTTCACCATTCCTTCAGCTTCTGAAACCTACACATCAGCGCCAGCTACAAGAGAGAAACCTTTGTTAGGATTAATTTAGATCCTTAAACACAGAGTAGGAGCTTGAAGGTGAAAGACTACCAGCACTGCGTTAGCTTCTTTTTCTTCTTCTTTTGTAAACTTGTGGTCAAAGAATTTTGGTGTGAGGTTTTGGGGTTTTTCTTTGTGTTTTTCTTGGTTTTGTTTGTTATCTTTGTTGGTTTCATTTTTGTGCTTTCTCTGTTTCCTGTGTTTTTCCATTCTCCCTCAGTCTACACTTGGTTGTCTGCCACGCCCACCTCCACCTGTCAGCAATGATTATCACACACCTGTGGCCACTTACTCTTGATCCTCTGTGTTTAAAACCTGGTCATTTACTCCACTTCTCTGCTGGTTCATTGTTTGTTTCTGAATGTTCCTGGTCCTGTCTTGGTTGTTTGGTTCCTATTTGAGTTCTTGAAGTTAGTTTTTGTTTTGTGTTGCTGCATCGACAGCCCTTTGTTTTGCTTATTGTTTTTGTTAAATAAATTAGTTTCTTTTTAAATAAATAAATTAAATTAAATAAATCTTTTTATTATGAGTCTGGGTTCGTCTCCATCATCACCTATCCTGATACTTGGCACAGTAACTAGCCATCCAGAAAACTATGCTTACTGTTTGTGGAAAATAACACATTACACTGAACAAATGGTGATCTACAATAGTGCCACTGAAGATAGAGTTAGGTTCACTGAAGAATAAAGACATATTTCTAGTGTTGGAGTTTCGGTTTTCTGTTTGCACAGTTCACAACGAGATGCAGCATATATGATTGTGATGTCAGAGGCAGTATCAAGAATTACATTGTGCATCAGCAGGGGCACCAATTTATGTTTCTGCTGGTGGGTGCTCACTGTGCTTGCATGACTTGTTGCTATTTTGATGCGTGCACATTATATCAATTAATAACAGCAGCCACTTTGAACACACATGTGCGCTCTTCCCTGCGCACGTGTGCCCGCAAACACATGTGATGCACGCGTACTCACTCTTTAACAAACACACACAGTCTACACACTGGTGATGCATACAAGGAGTTGATGTCATTGTAACCTAATGCAGACAGCTCAGATGAAGACAAAGAGAAAACAAAATCCATAATCCAAAATCACAGCCTGGATTGAATAGCATACCGTAACCATATAGACCTATAAGTGTGACTGGAACTATCCGCAGTGCTGAATGTCAGTATCAGTAAACAATAACGTAGCCTACCAATTTATCAGCAAGGCTATTTCATTCCTTAATCTCAACCTGATATTAATGATCAAAACTGGACTGGCTTTTAATGAGACAAATATAGTTGTAGGTTAAATCAAACGTTTTACTAACAACACATCATGAAAGAATCCTAACCACCATAACTATAGCAAAAATGCTCAAATAAAAGAAAATCATGGACCACATATAAATTCAAAAACATTCTGATACATCCTTTAAAACATAGTACCACAGTAGTCTTTATCATAACAAATATTGAATTGTTGGTCTGTCAGTCACCATTTTTGTTAATTCTTGATGACGGCTGTGTTGCCTCTGGTATGTTTTATGAACTGATCCACAATTTTTTCCAGGATTCTAGTTTTGATCTGAGCTTGGAGTGAGATTTTGAGCTGCTAGAAGTTATAGATGACGTATTAGCATATTTGGTGATATTGATCAGGCTGTAGGAGAGAGGAATATCAATGGTGGCAAGACAAAAAATGAGTAAAAAACACTCAAAATATGTTTAGAACTACAAATTAACTTTATGAAATAATTTTATAACTTTATTGCTTTGCCTGATCCCACACTAAATAAATTAATTTGTTAGAATATTAAATTTCACCAAAAGACAGTTTTGTGTCGTGGAATTGCCAGCTCTACATTCAACCCTCCTCTTTTATTTGGACTTTCATCCTTAGTTTTTGCACAGGGTCAGATTTGAACAAACTTCCCTTATAGGCCTCTTGAGGACAAAAATGCTCTATTGAGTGACATTCAAACCATGTGTTTTTCACCGCAAATACAAAATAAAATCATGCATTCTGTAATTTCAAGCTTTGATTTTGAAGAAAAGCTGTAAAATCTGCTATTTTTAACTCCATATGTTCTCAATTCAATGACTTCTATTTTGATTGTTTTCCCTCTTTGAAGTGTTTGAAGTGCAGCAATAGCAGAAATTGTGTTTTTATGTTTTTGAAAGAATGCATGTTCAGTCAAACAAACATTGAACAACCTATTTAGTTCAAACACACATGAAATCACACTTGCACACACACACAAACACACACACACTCACACCCACACACAATTACCTTTTCACACACAATTTCTAAAAAGTAATCCACAATCCATAATATAAATTTAATGCTTTAGCCTGTCCCCAGAAAACTACTTTGTTTTAAATTTTACAGTTTTTTTGTCCAGATAAAGGTGAAGCTGTATGTCAGTGTGGTGTGTTGTGATACTGAGAGCAGGGCCTTAGCAGCTCAACACTCTTCTATTCAACATCGCATCACATTTTAATGTGTTGTCCCCTTCTTCATCATGTTAATCCATCTGTCCATCCATTTCCTTTACTTCCATACAGGTGGGAGTTGGTGCAGCATTCTTCATCATGTTCATGTCTACTGAAAATACATTTGTTAATACAAGGTATACCAGTTTGCATTTCATCAGGATGTTTTGCTGAAATTGAAACTAGGTCTACATGTTTCTGTGGTTTTTCATCTTCATTGGGTCAACATGATTTATGACAGTTTTCGGATACTAAAAATAGTTTGTACAGAATATTAACACAAGTTGAAATTGAAATTTGTTATAACTAAATTAAACTGAATTTCTGGTACAGCTTCAGGCAAGTTTAAGTGCATTTAACTTTCATTGTGTTTTGTAGTGGTTGTAGTGTCTAATTTTAATTTGCAGACATTCATTTTTGTCTCAGGGACTGCATTTAAAAAGACTAAAATCAATATATAATATTGGCTAGAGAAACGATTCGTCAGAAACTAATGACCGTAAACGTTGGTCTTTTTTATTTTAATTTTTTAAATAAAACCTAGTTTTCATGGAGACTTGTGCTGGTCTCCAAGGTGAGCTTGCCACTCACAATATGGCGGACGCGCTGACGTATTGTGTCTACGGCGTTTACTCCTCCTATGTCTATGGTCTTTTGCGCTTTAATCGCTCCTGATACAGATCAGTATACGCATGCGCGAGAATTTACCCAGCAGGTAAACTCCACCATGGCGGCGCGAGGCCATGTGCAAGATCCAAACGACAGGAGGCTCAGACCTATATACGGTGAGTTTTCAATGGGAACATGAATAACAAGGCGTATGAATGTTTATAAAACTTGCAAGTGGTTTGAAGCGGTTATACGTTTAAAATAAACACTGCTGGAGGTTAAATGCGGTCCTGCGGCCCCTCCGGCTTCAGCCGCGGACTCTGCTGGTCGCAGCGCCCGATGACAGTGCACCTTACCCGACCTAACACAGTCGGAGCGGGACAAGACTGCCTCCGGTGGTTACCTGAACTAAATTCTGTATTAAACACAGATATTTCTGTTCGTGTTGGAGATCTTAAACACTTTTATGTCGTCCAGAGTTAGCTCCTTGTCAGAGTCGAAGTGTTTTCTCCTTTTGCTAGCTTTCTATTTGACAGCTAGCTCAGCTGGCTAATGTGTCAAACTACCAGCGTGTCAACACGGGGACGCACTCACTGCAGTTCAATGTAATGACATGTTTTAGCTTGCAGGATGTTTGTTTGATTTGATTTTGGATCACAGCTTCCAGTCTGAAGCGGTAGTTTGTATTTAGCTGAGTGTCCCGTTAGCTTCAGTTAGCATCAGGACAATGCTTCATGTTAACGGAATTAACATGTGAAACAACACATGTAGCGATTTTACAGTGCGTTTTCGTGCAGCTTGTAGGCATGATCATGTATACAAAGATTCAGACATTTCATGTAACTGTTTTTGGTTTGTAATAGCGTAAGATTAACCAACAGGTGTCGGTAATCTGTAACATTTCACTGAGAAGTGTCGAGTGAATTTAGTTTGAAAACTGAAGATATTCTACACAGTCTTATTAAATGTGTTTTGGACAAAACTACAGCTTCGACGCTGCTGTCTGTGAACACGATCTTAATGTTTTCTTCCTCCCATTGCTTTTGGTCCCTTTTCTCCTAAAATGACAGTTTGGACGGAGAGAGTAGGCATGACTTAATCATAACATACTGCCATGCTCAGTTAATTTAGGAACCCAGCTGTCCTGAACACACAGCTCTGTGTGTAATACTACAACATTAAGCAGATGGAGAGGCTGCATACTATAGTGACAGCTCTACTTGGTAACAGTTTATTTTAGTTACTAATTGTTGGTTTGTAATTAAATTAACAGTATGTTAAATAAATTGGTAGAACATAGAACACAGTTGATACATGATTTAACAACTCCGTTCTTCATAATGACAATTTTTTGGCATTCTACAAAAAGGTAGATTGGGTGAAAAACAAGATAAAATAATTAAGTGAAAGCTAGAAAATGAGTTTCTTAAAATTTTGGAATATTGCAGATGTACAGTGTCACATTTTGCTTAGTCATTACTCCTTGACGAGTATTCAAATCCAACATTTACTCACGATTAATGTCTACAGACTTTATAAATCAGTGGTTCTCAAAGCTGGGCTCACAAAACAACAGGATAGGGTTCCTGAAATAATCTCCAAAAATTATATCAAATTAAAAACACATTCCTATTAGCATATTTTTGCTACAATTGTTGGAAAAGAGAAAAATAATAGTCATAAATGAGGGAAACTGGATGACTATAATCTTTTTGTGTTGTCATATCCAGGGTTTCCCCCAGAAAAGAGGCTAAGCCTGGTGGTAGGTGGCAATTTGCCAGCTGATCGCCGGCCAACCGTGATTTAGTAAAAAATACATTTTTAAATTTGACAGGAAAGTTGAAAATATGGCTATTTATTATGTGATATTGCAAGATATTTGTGTCAAGAATTTACACAACTACAGTTTTACAAAAAGGCTCTTCTGAAATACTTAAAAAAAAAAAAAAATTAAAATAAATAAATAATAATAAATAATTGATTGCATAATTTGAATCCTAATTTAAGCCACATTTACAAATAAATTTGATTCACATAAATGAAAAAGTGCAAACAAAGCACCAACACACGTCTCACGTCAAGCCCAATGAATAACAGAGAACTTTGAAAAACAGAGATACTGTACTGTGCTTTTTGTGGCACAGGCTGCATGTTGAATTACTACATGTAACAACAAAACAAAACATATCTAATGCTGAATTTAATAGCATAGTTTTACTGTTAAACAAGGATAAATTACCATGCGTCATATTTTCAGTAAGTACAAAACACGCTCACCATATTCAGTCTTGTAAAGCCACCCGCTGAATTTTGGCTCAACTAACCATTTTTGGTTAAACCCGCTCGTTCCATGTTTATTGCTGTGGCTCCAACGATGTGCTACCTCCAGAGGTAGCTGAAGGAGGCTCGGCCTCAGGGCTCATCAGAGTCCCGCAAGGCTCCGCAAAAACAGCGCACGGACCTGAGCGCGTGGTGGAGGTTTTTATAATTGGCGCTTTCGCCGGAGCAGTATTCTCCGAAAGGACGGGGCAGTACGCTACGTAACCAGTGGAAATACGGTAAAAAGAGAGCAGATGGTTGAATGGAGTGCAGCGTGTGCGCTACACGCCAAGTTATAAAAAGTGCACGACACGACATCATGCTGTCTCCCGCCCCAGCGCGATTGTGTAACTGTCGGTGAGGTAGATGAAGGTAGCGGTTTTGGGGGTGCGGGTGAGGAAAAAACGTGAATAAAAAAATGACGTACTTATAATAAACAAGCCTGGCGGCTGGGTCAGCAAAGCCTGGCAGCCCGCTAGGCTTTTTTACACTGGGGAAAACCCTGCATGTCCATAATTCCTTTTGTAGCAATGTTTGTTGTTCAATCGATGATATATTTGGGGTTAGAAATCGTTGACATTATTATTTTGATGTCGTCCACTTTGTTTAACTGTGTGTCCGTCCAGTGTTGTGGGGAGCTGGTGCCTATCTCCAGTGGTCTTTGGGCAAGAGGTGGGGTTCACTTGGCAGGTCACCAGTTCATCGCAGAGCCTTTTTTAAATTATTTTTATTAGTCTTAATATTGTTACTACCTTTTACAGTTACGGTACTTGTTACAAAAAAAGGTTGCTCCAATGATCCAGTTAGTTAGTTTTTCTTAAAAAAAGTAGATGTGATTTACAGCAGTCATTTACACCTTGGAAAACCTTTAGTGATTGTTGAATCTCAATGTCTGAATTATATTTTTTTGTTTTTCCAGACTACCTTGATAATGGCAACAATAAAATGGCAATACAACAGGCAGATAAATTGCTGAAGAAACACAAGGAACTACATTGTGCCAAGGTGAATAAATAAACACTTGTTTACTCAAAGTCTATTTCTGCTTGTTGTCTTTGAGGCCTTCAACTCTAATTTAATAAAATGTAGATTTATTTTTAGACCTTGTAACCTATTAACTGAGCTACGAAATGTGCAAGTGACTGCAAGATCTGCAAAGAGGGATAATTGTTATAAGAAGGAATAAGATACAAAGCTTTTAGGTAGAAGTTTCTTTGACATACATATTCAATATTTGTGAAATGATTTTCAGTTCAATTCAGTTTATTTATTTGGCGCCAAGTCACAACAAAAGTCGTTTAAGGGCACTGTACAAAAACATTCACATATATTACAAAAAGCCAGTTAGTAAAAGTTATCTAAGGAAGCCAGCAGATTGTGTTGAATCTTCACTTTGTTGCACTCTCACATCCTAAGCAGTACATTTGCAACAGTGGAAAGGGAAAAACTCCATTTTCACAGGAATAAACCTCTAACAGAACCAAGCTCAGAATGGGCAGCCATCTGCTTCGACTGGCTGGAGTTTGAGAGGACAGGAAAGAGATGCAGACAAACACAGAATGATGGGTCCAAGTGTAGTTTCTACTTGTAAAAAGACAAAGAAAATCATGTTAGTGATAAAAATAATTACAGTAGAGCAAGTAAGACAGTAGTGCTCAGATTTGACTGGTCATTTGAGTATACATAGTTTGATTCTGTCAAATGGTTATATCGGATGCTGACAGCTTTACATGTACAACTGTGTTTTTCTTTTTCCTCACATTTAGGTCTTAAAGGCTATTGGCCTTCAAAGAACAGGGAAGCAGGATGAAGCTTTTACTTTGGCCCAGGAGGTGGCCATTCTAGAGCCTACTGATGACAACTCGCTTCAAGCTTTGACAATATTGTACAGAGAGATGCATCGTCGTAAGTATAGTCCAAAGACAGCTTCAGGTGGGTGATATTACGCTTCAGTGACTGTGAGTTACATGTTGCTCCTGTCCTTTGCAGCGGAGTTGGTCACTAAGTTGTACGAGGCTGCAGTAAGAAAAGTTCCTCTCAGCGAGGAGTATCACTCCCACCTCTTCATGGCTTATGCTCGTGTGGGAGAGTACAAAAAGATGCAGCAGGTGTGAGAACACATAATTAACAGTTGTTTTTGCTCTGTTTGTAATTAATTAGATTAATAAGCAAACTAAAACACAGATGATGTGAACAAATGTATCTACACACTTCACAGGCGGGAATGGCTTTATATAAAATTATTCCTAAAAATCCCTATTACTTCTGGTCTGTCATGAGTCTTGTGATGCAGGTATGATTAAACTTCCATAGTATTTTTTTTAAATATTGCCATTATCTTGGAAATGAAGTTAAAAAAAAGTCATTTTTTAATTTTAATTTTTTATTATTAAAGGCAATTTCAGCCAAAGATGAAAAACTGGCCCAAACCATGTTCCTTCCCTTGGCTGAACGCATGGTAGAGAAGATGGTGAAGGAGGAGAAGATTGAAGCAGAGGCAGAGGTGAGTTCATCGTCTGGATAGTCTGAGTGAAAAGAACTATTACTCTCTTTTATCTCAGTTGTGCACTTCAAAATAAAAATGCTAAAAATTAGTCCCAATTTAACTTTGTTAAATGTACATTTTTTCCTTGTTAGGTCGATGGAAAATCCTACTCTGTCTTTTAGTTTGCTTTTATTTATTTGTTTTGTTCTTTTCTAAATTTTTTTTTTAGGTTTGTTTAATTTGGGACATTTTTTTAGAGAAATTAAAAATAGCCTAAAATCGGACAAAAACAGCATTCAAGTATTAGAGCTTATGTAAATGTATTTCTGCACAAAATGCTACAAGAAAGTTCATAGTCAACATTGAACTTTAACTATGTAAGTCAGTGTTTCTCAACCTTTTTTGGGCCAGCGCCCCCCTATCCATTATCAAGGCCTCTTACCGCCCCCC
>NC_051443.1:2811674-2863894 GCF_001649575.2 Kryptolebias marmoratus
CTGTAACGGTTTTAATGTTTTAGGCCACAATATTTTTGCAAGTAGTTCAAAGTTTAAACTGATATTGTTGTGAATCTTTTGTGTAAACTTTACCTTCAAGCAAACGCCCCCCAAAAGAATATCAACGCCCCCTTTTTGAAAATATTGCTGCCAGCGCCCCCCCGTCATCCTCTCAACACCCCCCAGGGGGCGGTACCGCCCCCGTTGAGAAACGCTAATGTAAAAAAAATGGGTTAAAAAAAATCAAATAAAGTGAAGCACCAGCACTCTTAGGTGTTGCTGCTGGATTATCTGAATCTGCAAGATAAACATTCTGCTACCTTATGATTAAATGCAGATTGTAGGTGCAAAAGAAAAAAACAAAACAGAGCTTTTTACAAAATGTGTGCAGCATTTATATATTTTTGTTGTTCCACACTTTTTTCTCACCAAAATTATTTTTAGATATGGCTTTTTAATGTGTCACTGCTGTCAGGGCTTGGCTATGGGCTAAAATTGTTCTCTTGGATTCTGTCAGTCCAACAACTGTTGATTTGGTGATGGATTCTCACAAGTGTGTTAAAAGCTTTTCTTTTTCAATGGGGTGGGACCAGGCAACTCTGTTCTCCCTACAACTGTAGAAGTTGTTCTTAGAACAAATATTTCTTTTTTTAACTCTATTTTGAAATTTATTTTTTATTATAAGATTATTGTTTCACTGAAATTGTTACTTATTTTATCAGATACACAGGTCTTTGCTGAGCAATGAAATGACAGGTGGTTCCCATTGTGGTCCAACCTGCTGTTAGGTGTCTGACCAGTCCTGGATGGATACCTAACAGAAAGTTAGACTTCAATAATTGCATGATCCGAGTGTCTTAGAGTGTGTCCATCATGCACCATGACCCAAGCCTGCAGGTGAAATCCTTAAAGCTTAAATCGTTCAGCTGCTTCAAACAAATACAGATGTGGTCAAATTTGTTTGTTCTTTTGTTAAAAAAAATAAAACAAAAAACTTAAAAGTTTTTTAAAGGCTTTTGGAAACTTTTGTTGGCCTTTTTATTGAAATATTTTAACTCTTAATTAGCCTCCCTGCACCATTAGTTTAGTCTATATTAGCTTGTATCATCTCTGATCTGTTTAGCTGAGGTTTTTAAATCCTAGTTCAGTTTGTTAGCTTATTATCAGTTTATTATATCTTTGTTTGGTTTTCCTCAGTTTATCTTTAGTATGACTTGTTTTAGATAAGTTTAGTTTAGCTTTTTATATCCTAGTTTCCTTGCTGTTTATTTTATTTTGCTATTATTGAGTGTGATGACTGTATTTTTTGTTTCCATGTTGTAAAGCACTTTGAACCGCCTTGTTGCTGAAAACTGCTATATAAAGGAATTTGACTTGACTTAAACAGAAACAAAATCCAAAAACATGGTTAACGCTCAAGTCTTCAAACTCTTAAATTATAGTTAACTCAGTGATAATTTGGTGATAAATGCTATTGGGTAACACTTGTTGAATAAAAATTCAAACATCTAATACTGTATATTGGTTATAATAAAATATTTAAATTGCAGGTTCAGATCTTTAAAATTGTTTTCAACATGAGTGAGGCAGTCACACTTGTTTGTACTGTGAGTCATTCTCCACCATGAACTGCCCCAGTGAGTCCCTCATTTCCTGTGGTGAAGCCCATTCAGATGGATCTTCTGAGTAAGGCCTTGCCCCATTCCTCTCATTTGCACCTTTCTATTCATCTCCCTCTTCATCATCATCATCTTCACCTCTCTGTTCCACATTCTTCTCTGTGGTGATTGACTTGCCATGTCTGCCTGCACTAATTTTCCCAAAATGACACAGTGGTGGTCAGCAGAAATTCAAACCCTCCTGGGCTTCTAGGCTTTTGTGGTCTCACTAGTCTAATTATTCGTCAGGGTTACCCCCCCCCCTCCCCCCAAGCTCCACTTGTTTATTATAAATACGTAATTTTTTTCTACACGTTTCTTCCACCCACACCCCCAAAACTGCTACCTTTATCTACCTCACCGCGCAAGGGTACGCACACCAAAAGTTACGCAATCATGCTGTACCCGCCCCTGCCCGAAGGACCAGCGCAGTGTTACGTCGTGCACCTTTTGTAACTTGGAGCAAACCGCGCATGTTGCGCTCCATTCAGAATGGACGATTTCGGTGCTCTAGCCGAGCTGGTTCACCTGTATCAGCACTTATATGATCCAAAGATAATCAAACGGTTCAAAACTCATGGAGGGAGATTACTGCTGCAGTTGATGTAAAGGAATGTTTATAGAAATATTAGTCCTGTGATGGGCGAATCACAACTAAAGCAAATAAATCAATGAAAGTCAAACTAAATGCTTTAAGTTTAAACATGCTCTCTGTATCACAGCCAGAAAATCTGTTCTCTACTTCTTTTTTTTTTTTTCTTCCGTATTTCCACTGGTTACCTAGCTTACTGCCCCCGTCTTTTTGGAGTATACTGCTCCAAGCACCAATTATAAACGCCTCCACCGCGTGCTCAGGTCCACGGGCCGTTCGTGGAGCCCTGCGCGACTCTAATGAGCCCTGAGTATGAGCCCCTTCTTCAGCTACCTGGAGTTAGCAGGTTGTCGGAGCCGCAGCAATAAACATCGAACGAGCAAGTTTAACCAAAAATGGTTAGTTGAGCCGAAATTCAGCAGGTAGCTTGTTGGTGGCATGTTTTGTACTGAGTGAAAATGTGACAATTAACATAAATGAAAAAGTGCAAACAAGGCACCAACACACGTCTCACGTCAAGACCAATGAAAAACAACTGAGAACTCTGAAAAACAGAGAGATGCTGTACTGTACTGGGCTTTTCATGGCACAGGCTGCATGTTGGATCACTACATGTAACAACAAAACAAAGCATATCTAATGCTGCATTTAATAGCATCATTTTACTGGTAAACAAGGATAAATTGGCACGCGTCATATTAATATTTTCACTGAGTACAAAACAAGCTTACCATATTTGGTCTTGTAAAGCCACCCGCTGAATTTTGGCTTAACTAACCATTTTTGGTTAAACCCGCTCATTTGATGTTTATTGCTGTGGCTCCGAGAACGTGCTAACTCCAGCTGAAGGTGGCTCGGCCCCAGGGCTCATTAGAGTCACGAACGGCGCGTGGACCTGAGCACGTGGTGGAGGCGTTAATACTTGGCGCTTACGTCGGAGCAGTGTACTCCAAAAAGATGGGGGGCAGTAAGCTATGTAACCAGTGGAAATACGGTAAAAAAAAAAAAAAAAGAGAGAGCAGATTTTCTGGCTGTGATACAGAGAGGATGTTTAAACTTAAAGCATTCAGTTTGATTTTCATTGATTTATTTGCTTTAGTTGTGATTCGCCCATCATAGAACTAATATTTCTTCCCTCTGTGGCCTGTAAGCACTCTTTTTATCTGCTGCAGCAGTAATCTCCTTCCATGAGTTTTGACACGTTTCATTATCTTTGTGATCTCTCGAAGAGGGATCATGTAAATGCTGATACAAGTGAACCAGTTCCGCTAGAGCACCGAAATCGTCCATTTTGAACAGAGCGCGCATGCGGTCCACACGCAAAGTTACAAGAATTGGGAGGTGCACAAACACACGACGCGACACCGCGCGGGACCTTCGCGCAGGGGCGGGGACAGCGTGATTGCATCACTGTTGGCGCACGCACCCTCGCGCGGTGATCAACGCGTCAAGTTGATGCGGGTGGGAAAAAAAGATGTGTAGAAACAAAAATTTGGTATATTACAATAAACAAGCAGACCTTAGCCTGGCAGCGGGGTAAGGAAAGCCTGGGGGCCTGCCAGGCTTATAATGCACTGGGGGAAACCCTGACTATGCATTTTGGTCAATTCCAGTGTGGCTTTTGTTTTATGATTTGCTGCCCTCCTTGGTGATCTTCCATTATGTTTACTTTGGCTCAAACAGCGACTGATGGTGCAATCTCTTGCTGATAAATCTTAACCTGGAGTTCACTTCTAATCTCTTTAGAAGTTGTACTGGGCTCTTTGGTTACTATTTGTGTTATTCATCTCTTCAATTTGTCATCAATTTTCCTTTTGCAGCCATGTCTAGGGAGGTCTGCTAGAGTCCTGTGGAGCTTAAACTTCTGAATAATATCTGCAGCTGTAGTGACAGGAATATCAAGATGCTCTGAGATGGTCTTATAGCATTTATCTTTAACTAGTGATGTTATGCTTGACACCGCCTTGAGCACAAAGCTGAAATGTTGTGACACAGTGTTGTAAGAACTGTCAGTGCGCCCAAAATTATGTCACATCTGCTATTGAGGCCTCTTTACATCACATTAGTGTTACGCTGTTTTGCACGTCCCCATTCCATATGTTTGCAGAATTTTAAATATGAGTTTAAAGCTTTATTTTACAGATTGACAGCCATGCTGTTTAACCTTGAAACCCTTTAAAAATGTAGCATGAAATACAAAAATATGTTTATTTCAAGGTTTTATTGTCCTCCTATTTACTAGTTCGTATTTCTCCTCTTAAGACTTTTTGTAACTGTTAGAGAAATCTTATGAAGGGTTTCAAAAAGCAAAACACTGACATCACAGTAACTGTTAATAAATAACAATTCATAGGGACTTTACTGTGTACTGGTTTTACAGCATTACCCTCACTATTTTAAACTGATGACCAGATCATGTTGACTTGCTCAAATACTGTTATTACTGATATATTTTTGTAGAATATTTATGTATTTTTTTATGTATATTTGCAGGTACAGCTGTATTTTATGATTCTGGACCGACTGGGAAAATATGTAGAAGCTCTGGATGTGATCCGGGGTCCACTGGGGGGTAGGTGGATATTTTTCCTTCACTTCCATTTCTTGAAGACTTAAAAGATGGTTCAAGTTTGCCAAGGTTCATATGATTTCACACATGGAATATGGTAAATATTACTTTCTTTTCTATCAGATATTTCAATACATTTGATTTTTCCAGACATATACTAAGATTTTAGGACATATGCCAAAAGTAATTGGCTGCAGTCATTATTGTATGCTGTCAATAACTACTGGACATAATTTAATGAAACTCTTAAAATGTAGTCATTGGCTTCACTTCCACAACCACATTCAAGATGGCTGCCACAGCTAAGTGACCTTAGCCAAAACAGGAATGGCTAAAATTGAGTGAATTTCACAAATAAGCTAAACTTGGTATGGTAGTAACTGATGCTCATCCCAAACAAATGCATTATACGCTAACAGATCAAAAAGGTTTTCTAATATTGCATGAGATCATGCATAACGTTATTTACAAAGTTGGATCAAAATGACTGCAACTCCCATCATTTCTCATCATAAAATTATGTTAGTCTAATCCTCTAAGATGAAAGGCGGCAGGCAATATGCATTCCTTCAAGAAATGTTGGACCTTTAGTTTGATGAGATGTTTTTATGCTGGTGTAGTAATGGTAAGATGTGAATATGACTGATTGTCACATCGGTCTGATTGAATATAAACTATGTAGAGGAACTGTTTAAGTGCCATATTAAAGTATTTCTGCATCAATGTCACTTTTATATGTTTAGTGTTTTTAATAATACCAGTATCAGTCTCTTTATGTTGTATGTGTCCACAGAAAAGCTGACCAGTGAGCTACAAAGCAGAGAAAGTAAGTGTATGATGCTGTACAGACGACTAGAACGCTGGCCGGAGTGTAACGCCTTAGCTCAGAAGCTACTCCTCAAAAAGTGAGTGTAAACTTACTGTTCGTCTGATGCTGCACAGGTTCATTAATAAAGTGACCTTATTACTGAAGCACCAGCAAATTTTCAGAACAAATCTTTGTTTGTGTTAAAAAGAAGCTTTGCTTTCTTTCAAGTGAGAGGAAACAGTGTAATAACCAAAAGTGAAGGCCAGACATTAAGCACCAGAGCCAATTTGGTGGCCCTGAGTAAAAGAAAAGCAAAAAGCCACAACATTGACAGTGCAAACATTAGCTTAGTATTAGTTGGTTGTTTTAAACCTCATTCTACAGTATTCAGTTCAGGGTTTCCCCCAGAAAAGAGGCTAAGCCCGGTGGTAGGTGGCCGTTTGCCGGCCGGCCGTGATTTAGTAAAAAAAATGATTAAAGTTGACAGGAAAGTTTAAAATATGGCTGTTTATTATGTGAGATATTATTTGAGATGAGATATTTGTGTCAAATATTTACACAACTACAGTTTTGAAAAACGTCACTTTTGAAATATACAATTAAAATAAATAAATAATTAATAAATAATTGATTGCACCTAATTTGAATCCTAATTTAAGTCACATTTACAAATATGTTAAATGAACATAAATGAAAAACTGCAAACAAAGCACCAACACGTCTCACGTCAAGGCCAATGAATAACAACAGAAAAATAGAGAGATGCTGTAATGTACTGTACTGTGCTTTTTATGGCACAGGCTGCATGTTAAATCATTACATGTAGCAAGAAAACAAACCATATCTAATGATGAATTTAATAGCATCATTTTAGGCTACTGTTAAATAAGGATAAATTAGCACGCCTCATTAATATTTTCACTAAGCACAAAACATGCTTATCGTATTCAGTCTTGTAAAGCCACGTGTTGAATTTCGGCTCAACTAACCATTTGTGGTTAAACCACCTCGTTTGATGTTTATTGCTGCGGCTCCGTCAACGTGCTAACTCCAGCGGTAGCTGAAGGCGATTCAGCCTCAGGGCTCATTAGAGTCGCGCAGGGCTCCGCGAACGGCGCGTGAACCTGAGTGCGCGGTGGAGGCATTTATACTTGGCGCTTATGTTGGAGAAGTATTCTCCGAAAAGACGGGCAGTACGCTGTATAACTAGTGGAAATACGGTAAAAAAGAGAGCAGATGGAGCGCGGCGCACGCTTGGTTACAAAAATTGGGAGATGCGCGACCACACAACGTGACACTGCGTGGGACCATCGCGCAGGGGCGTTGACTGCACGATTGCGTCACCATTGGCACACACACCCTGGCGTGGTGATCAACGCGTAGTTTTATACTTTTGAGGGTGCTGGTGGAAATGTATATAAAAAATGACGTATTTTACAATAAACAAGCGGAGCTTAGCTTGGCGGTGGTGGAGGGAAAGCCTGGCGGCCCGCCAGGCTTATAATACACTGGGGGAAACCCTGCAGTTGTCGCATCTTGATAGGGACATGGACAGACTTTGTCTAAATTTAAACTTAAATTAATTTTTTGTGAACAGCATGGCAGGGCTGCCACAGACCACTATTTTTATTTTGCTTATTCTAAACAAATCAAAAAATTATCAACAATTTTACTTTGGTTAATTTTAATTTTGAAAGTCACCGTTGGCATTTACAATATACCACAAAATAAAATCTAAACAGTCTTTCAAATTAAAGAACAAAATATATAAGTTCCAACTTTAACATGATAAAATAAACAATATTAAACTTGATATTTATGTATTTAAAAATAAAAGTCATGATTATCCATCCTATTGTAAAGATACTGTTCGTAAGAACTGCAGCAAACTGAGGAGAAATTCTTCTGCAGGAATTCAGTTACATAGTTTTATCCTCAGAAAGAGGAGAGAAACAAATATAACACATTTAACATGTAATAATGGAGACTTTAACTCAAATGCTGAATTTAATAGAATCATTTTACTGTTAAACAAGGATAATATTTTCACTAAGCACATGCTTACCATATTCAGTCTTGTAAAGCCACCCGCTGAATTTCGGCTCAACTAACCATTGTTGGTTAAACCCGGTCATTCCATGTTTATTGCTTTGGCTCCAGCGACCTGCTAACTCCAGCTGTAGCTGAGGGCGGCTTGCCTCAGGGCTAATTAGAGTCCCTCAGGGCTCTGTGAACAGCGTGCGGACCTGAGCGCGCGGTGGAGGCGTTTATATTAGGCGCTTACGTCGGTGCAGTATTCTCCAAAAAGAAGAGGGGCAGTACGCTACATAAACAGTGCCAAGTTTTAGAAGGTGCACAACGTGACACCGCGCGGGACCTTCGCGCAGGGGCGGGGACAGCGCAATTGCGTCACTGTTGGTGCGCGCACTCTCGGTAAGGTAGATAAAGGTAGCGGTTTTGGGGGTGCAAGTGGAAAAAAACGTGTAAAAAAATTACGTATTTATAATAAACAAGCAGAGGTTAGCCTGGCAGCCCGCCACGCTTATAAAACGCTGGAGGAAACCCTGAATTACCTGGTATTAAGTGGCTGTTTCTACACTTCCAGCTAATATTAGACCAACCTCTCTCCTTACTGTCTGTCCTGATTCTTTCGCTCCGTCCTCACAGCTGAATAACATGAACTTTGTGTTCAGGTGGCTTAAAAAATACAGCAGTCAAACCACATATAAAAAACATGAAATCTTAATTTTAAATGATATCCTTTTTGGATATCAGTTACTGATCGGACGTTTCATCTGATCAGACTTATCAGATTGATCATAACAGCTCTATGGAGTTATATCCCAGAGGAGACATTTAAACTCCCAACTTCTGTAATTTATCTGCTTTATGATTCCCCATCGAGTTCAACAAATGATTACTGTCTGAACAACAAAATAACACAAACGAGTTCCTTTATTTTTCCTGTCATGCTGTGTTCTGATGTAAATACTGGTCAGTAAACAATTGTAACTTGTCATTTTACTAGTAACTAGTAGCTTTAGCTAACCTGAACATTTCCAGGCCTCCTCTTGATGCTCTGACAGAACTTCCTGCTGTCTTTTAACCACTCTGAAAAGCTTTCTTCAGACCCTCCAGGATTTTGCGATGTTGTGATCGCAACTAT
This sequence comes from Kryptolebias marmoratus, assembly GCF_001649575.2. NCBI lineage: Eukaryota > Metazoa > Chordata > Actinopteri > Cyprinodontiformes > Rivulidae > Kryptolebias > Kryptolebias marmoratus. The sequence goes on from NC_051443.1 coordinate 2,820,468, forward strand.
TAACACAAAATCAAGCAAACCCTGTGAAATCGCAACTTTTTGCAACTTTGCCCAAAACACTGCAACTTTCCCGCAACTTTAACCCAATATTTATTGTTTCTAAAGTGATTCGCCACCGTTTCGGCGGTCTAGTGTCTTCTTTGTGGGTTTGTGTAGTGCAGAATAACAAATAACTCACGAAGAAGAGATGTGACATCACATCCTGTTAACATCAGAATGCCGGGAGCGTGCAGGAGCAGCAACCAAAGCCAAAATGTGCGCTAATGCTTCATATTTGCCCACAAAGATTTCAGCAAAGGACCGAGCAAAACACCGCAGTGAAGTTAGTTTTAAGTTGGTTATTGAAAATTCGCGCTCCAACGAGTTAGCAGTGTCTAGCTCACAGCTGACCCGAAACAGGAACTCTAATGTCAGCCAGCCGTCCCTAAGTGAATTACTGCGCGTGAGAGAAGGGGCCGGCAGAGAACGGCTGGCCGACATTAGTGTTCCTGTTTTGGGTCAGCCGTGAGCTACACGCCGCTAACTCCGCGGAGCTCGAATATCCAATATCCAACTTAAAACTAACTTCACTGCGGTCGCAAACCAGTTTCCTCCCCAGCTGCACGAGAGTGGGAGGAAGCTGTTTTGCACATCCTGCAGTGTAATCATCAAACATAAACGCATCGACAAACACTTTGTGTCTGCAAAACGTGAGGAGATCTGCAGATGAAGGACAATCCAGAAATGGTCATGAATGTCAGTTTATAAGCTTTGAAAGTTCTCAAATAAAGCACCTTTTGATAATGTCTGTTCGTAATTATCTTACAAAACTAGTAAGTATTTTTGGTTTATATATTAAAAGTTATTAAGTTAGTTTTTCATTGATTTTAGTGAAAAAAATTGCAACCTTTAGGAAAATGCCCCGCGAAATCAGGCATTTTAGCCCGCAACAATCACAAAAAATGCCTGCGAAATCCTGGAGGGACTGTTTCTTTCATCTTTATCCTTCTGCCGCTTCAGTTTTCTGCCTCTCCATCTTTAGCTCTCTGTCATCAGATGACAACATGATTCAAATAAAAAAAATCGCGACCCGCACATGCTCGAGGGGAGTGCGACAGGAGTGGAGATGGAGCGGAGGGGCGCCTGATCAGTGATGTCTCTGTTATCGTTCATATCATTTACACATGCGCAAACAGCTGGTAAATACAGAAAATGCCAACTGGATTTGTGCCACTGTGGACACAGAGTGGTCTCCTCTCTGCTGTGAGATTGACAGCTGTCAGTGCTTGGGGATGTGGGCAGGGCTTACGGCACGCTGAGGACAGGAACGGCAGAATGATTGGTGCTTTCTCACATTTAGCCGCCAAAGTCTCCAATGACAAAGAAAAAAGTCAGATTTGTCGCTAGTCGCTTTAAAAAATGGCAGGGGTATCTGAAAACTCACTAAGTATGGCAACAAAATTGCTAAATTGGCCCCTATTGTGCTCCAGCCCGTGTGCGTGAGTGTTATTTTTAGCGTGAGAAATATAAAGTGTGGCGTGTGAGCGTGTGCACTTCACAAAATGAGTGTGTTTCACGGTCAATGCGTGAGACTTGATAGCCCTGCTGTTAAACAGGGATAAATTAGCATGCATTATCTTTGTGATCTCTCACAGAGGGGTCATATAAATACTGATACAGGCGAACCAGATCCGCTAGAGCACCAAAATTGTCCATTTTGAACGGAGCGTGGCGCGCTCGGTCCACAAAGTTACAAAAACTAGGAGGTGCACGACCACGCGTCAAGACTCCGCGCAGAGGCGGGGACAGCACGATTGCGTCACTGTTGGCTCGCGCACACTCGCACGGTGATCAGAGCATTATGTTGATGCGGGTGGAAAAAAAACGTGTATAAAAAAGGACGTATTTTACAATAATCAAGCGGAGCTAGTACACTGGGGGAAACCCTGTAATATATAAATTATAATCACAAAATTATCAACTTAAGTTTGCATTTGCATAAGAATTGATAGTGTAAAAGATGTTCATGTCAATGAACATTGTTCCATCGATATAAAAATATATCCCTTGCCCACTGAATCAGAAAGCAAAAAGATGAGGTTTTTGGCCGTCATTTTGGCTGCCATCTTTGTTTCTGTACATGTATATAAACGTTTTATGAAACATTTCATTGATACAAAGCTTAGTCTTGGTTTTTTATGGTAAATGAAGTATGACAAACCCAAACAAACCCTTCATAACACAAGCAGAGGTGCATGACATGGTTTGTGGGTTCCTGTTTGGCAGCCATCTTGAAAAACTGCCACTGTTTTGGAATTGTGAGTGGACACCTGGGATTTTTTCAAGAATAGGCTATAGAAAATCTATGTACCAAATGTTATGCTTGCATCACTAACTCAAAAAAAAAAAAAATTATCGGCTACACTATCAAACGCAGTGTGTCACGACACAGCCAGAGATCAGGGAGGAGAGCACTTCAGCATGCAGGAGGAAGCTGAAACAGGCAGTTTTTACTGATAAAGATAATATAATTAAAACAAGTATATTTCTTAAATTTGTTAGTCTGTGTTTATCAGCTGATAGCTGACTGTGAAACTGCCATTATGATGCGCCATTGCTAATTCATTGTCAATAAGGACAAACTGCATCACAGTGAATTTTTTCAAAAATTGTTGGCTGTTTAATTACATCTGGCCAATGTCTGACAATTGTCTTATAAGCTGGTTGAACAATAATATACATATATATTATTTGATTTTATTCCATGCATATTATGTTTTTGTTGATCTTAAAATTATACCAGAATCATTTTGAGCCATTAAGAAGTTGTTTTAATCGTCAAAGATTGTTTTGTTTGTATTTTTGGCAGTAACACTTTGTTTTGTGTTTGTAGTCCTGATGATTGGCAGTTTTATCCCTATTACTTTGACTCCCTTTTCCACTTGATGGATCAGTCATGGAGCCCCCCTAAAGAAGGCGAGCAGTAAGTAAGAGTGTCCCATTTTTAAAAGATGTTTGTAAAAGGTTTGCTTTTGTGTGGTTTATTCCAGTGCAGCCCTTAGATTACAGATGAACAATGAAAAGAAAACAAGTAATTCAATTCTTTGTCTCCAGCTGCTCAGAGGGTTTGGTACATCACTCTGTGGCAGAGGTGGTCAGGTTCGTGGAGGAGAGAATCAAGGTGGAGGACAGCAAAGAGTCTCACTCTCTGAGAGGGCCTTATTTAGCCCGACTGGAACTAATGCACAGACTGAGAGAAAAAGGCTACCCTGAAGATAACTTGCCAGGTAAAATGATCTGCGTTTAGATGCTTCATATTGACCTGATCATTTTGTTGATGTGACAGTGTGCTGTTTGAACAGGTCAGCCTTCAGACCTGATGGTTCAGTTCTTCACAATGTTTGGAGACAAACCTTGCTGTATTACTGACCTGAAAATATACCTTCATCTGTTGTGTCCTGATCAGCATGTTCAGGTAGGACTGACTAAAACCAAACTGTAAAACTGCCTGCTGTAAACAGGTTGAAAACACTTGCATGTCTCTGTCGTTACCTCCTTAGTTCATAAACCGCCTGAGTGAAGCGGTGCCACTGGGGGAGCGGGGGGAGGAAGGATTCACCTTCCCACAGGACCCTAAATCCCTGCAGAGACATTTGTGTGTTTGTCAGCTGAGTCGAGCGCTTGGACTGCATCACTCTCTTGACCTCAGTGGTAAACTGCGCCTTATCACTGAGCTCAAGGCTCACTATCATCACGGACTAAAGTTTGGTAAGAAAGTCACTTTTATTTATTATTCTACCTTTTTATAGTGTTGTAAGATTGCTACAAAAGTCAGAGTGGTGAAAATTTCTGTTTAAAAAAAAAAGAAAAAAGGCTGACATTTGAACCTTTAAGACTGGTTTTATCAGCAGCAGTTTTAAAAGAGAAATGTAGTCAAATCTCAAAATATTGATATTGAAACAATTTCACAAAACATTCCAGGGCCCCATTTCTCTGTCCTAAAACTTAAATAACTTGTTTTTAGCGTTTTTGTCAATAAAGTGGGATGATTTGGGTAGGCGGAGTTGTCATCCTGGTTCATGACTTGAACCGTGTCTCGGCCGACTCCAAAAAATTGCTCAAGAACCAAGAAGCCTTTTTTGAATACAAAGAAATACCAGAAGACTTTGCGGAAGTAATGGATATACAACCATACCAGTATGAACCTGAACCGACAGCTGTATCTCCTGTTCAAGTGAAACCTCTTCAGATTAGAATTCTGATGATTACAAGGATCATCATGGCCGACAACATGACGTGCCCAATGACCAAGTTGGGAACATGGAACAGTGAGAGCACTGCAAGTCAATACACCGGCACGAGAGAGTGGGCATTGCTAACTCATTGTTTACTTGTTAAAAACGTGTGTGCACTTGAGGGTAACAAAATATATTGTCTATGCACTCTCACATTAGAGTAAGCTAATAAATCAGTAACAGTTTTCGACTATGACATTTGTTTAATCACACATGTATTGACTAACAGAAAATGTGCAATATGCATTAAAACAAAATTTGACAGGTGCAAAAATATGGGTATCCTTATCATTTTATTGATTTGAATACCCTTAACTACTTTTCACTGACTTACTGAAACACAGAATTGGTTTGGTAACCTCATTAAGCTTTGAACTTCATAGCCAGGTGTATCCAATCATGAGAAAAGGTATTTAAGGTGGCCAATTGCAAGTTGTTCTTGTTAAGCCCAGAAGTAGCAGGCCAAGAAAAATATTAGAGAGGCAGAGAAGAAGAATGGTAAGAACAGTCAAGGACAACCCACAAACCACCTCCAAAGGCCTGCAGCACCATCTTGCTGCAGATGGTGTCACTGTGCATCGTTCAACAATTCAGTGCACTTCCATCATGCTTTGGGGCTGCATGGCCAATGCCGGCACTGGGAATTTTGTTAAAGTTGAGGGTCGCATGGATTCCACTCAATATCAGCAGATTCTTGAGAATAATGTTCAAGAATCAGTTACGAAGTTGAAGTTACGCCGGGGATGGATATTTCAGCAAGACAATGATTCAAAACACCGCTCCAAATCTACTCAGGCATTCATGCAGAGGAACAATTACAATGTTCTGGAATGGCCATCCCAGTCCCTAGACCTGAATATCATTGAACATCTGTGGGATGATTTGAAGTGGGCTGTCCATGCTTCATGAACTCCATGAACTGGAATTGTTTTGCAAAGAAGAATGGTCAAAAATACCTTCATCCAGGATCCAGGAACTCATTAAAAGCTACAGGAAGCGACTAGAAGCTGTTATTTTGACAAAAGGAGGATCTACTAAATATTAATGTCACTTTTCTGTTGAGGTGCCCATATTTTTGCACCTGTCATATTTTGTGTTAATGCATACTGCACATTTTCTTCTAGTCCAATAAACCTCATTTCAATACTGAAATATTACTGTGTCCATAAGTTATTGGTTGTATCAAACTGAAATAGCTATTACAAACATCCAAATATTTAGAGATAAAAATAATTAAGAATAATAGGGGTGCCCAAACTTTTTCATATGACTGTACCTGAATGACATGAACTCGTTCTCGTTCCTTGTCATTTTGTTTCCTTGTCCGTGGCAACATCCTCCTCTCCATTTGCCTTTCTTTTCAAAGTAAAAATAGTTGGGACTGCTCCTGGCAGAAGGTCCTTCTTTGGCGTGAAGCCAAGCCACCACATTGAGTGTCAGAACTTGAGGTACTTCTCTTTGAAGTAAGTGCTCTCTACACAGGCGGTCACCCGACTTTGAGTAGCAATTCTCATGACGCAGCTTACATATCCAAATGTGTTGACGTTTTCATCTTTTAGGAAGCCAAAAAATGAAACTCCAGTGGTATTTTCTGGTCAGTTCAAACAATGACTTGCAACACCCTGAAACATGTTGCATTGCTGAATGCTCGTAAACCTTTAGCACAGTGGATGTCACACATCCTGGGTGGTCACAGAAAATGCTTAAAACACCAGAGTAGCTTTTTAATAAAAAAATGGTAAATATTTTTTTTCTTTTTTGAAAGTTTTACAAGCATATTATATGATTTTCTTTCAGCTGATGTTAGCTTTAAAGCTAAACTGAAAAGTGTCTTGAACTCAACATCAGTTGAAAGAAAATCATAAAATATGCTTAATTAAAATATTATTAAAAAATATACTTTTTATTTACTTTTTATTACAGAAAATTGAAGAAACCACTCAGGTGTTTTTGGCTTTTTCTGGGTTTCCCCCAGGTGTGTGACATCCACAGAGTCACATAGGTTCACAGCATTCAGTAATTCATCAGTGGGTGGATAAATACCAATACAATAAACCATTTTTTTCAACCTATAAGGTGCACTGGATTATAAGACACTCTGCCAATAAATTATCCATTTTCAAACTTTAGTCATATAGAAAGCGCACCAGACTATAAGGCGCATCGTTGTGCACCTCCCAAATTTTGTAACTTCACGCGGACAATGCGTGCCGCGCTCCATTCAAAATGGACGATTTTGGTGCTTTCGCAGAGCTGGTTTTCCTGTATCAGCATTTATATGATCCCTCTATGAGAGATCACAAAGATAATCAAACAGTACTCCGCTTTCTTAGGTCCACCCTGCGCGACACTACAAAGTGCAACTATAACTAAGCCTTAATGCTGCAAGCGGTGCGGCTTTGTAGTACTGAAACATTACGACTTCTTACATATATAAGGCGCTCCGGATTATTAGACGCTCTGTGTAACTGCACTGGTCTCAAAATCCACGCTTTGTACTGATGTCCAATTTCTTTATTCCACTTAAGAACCACGGAACACCGTGAAAACTATAAAACATGACAAAACAACATTAAACATAAGCTTCACAAAACAAACAATACAAAGTACTTTTTTCTCTTTCACAAAATTACATTGTACAAGGTTTAACAAAAAAAATAACATAAATTACAATTATTAATAGTATTACCGTGTTTGCCAGTTAAAACCAGTTGCAGAAATAAGACGGAGCCTCTAAACGTATTTCCAACTGCGCTGTTCTCTGTCTCTGTCTGTTTGGCTCATTTTATTTTTAGTCACGCTTCCAGTTTGCTGTTGTGCATTTTAAACAAAACATTTTCACTTAATAAATCCAAATAAAATTAAAGCTGCAAGCAGCATTGGGTGGCCCTCGCAGCTCAGCGCCGCTCCGGCCTTGCGACAGCAGGAGCTATGGCGACTGCCGTCTACGGTCTGGCGCCTTTCCTGCACCGTCCACTAGGTGGCGTTTTCAGCAAATGTCCCAAATTGCCTTCAATCAGGATCAATACCAGTCCTGTGCCATGCTGTGAACTTTGACCTTCCTACGTCAAACAGTTGAAGAGTTAGAGCACAATGGCTCTCGTGACCTTGACCTTTGACCTTGTGAACTTGAAGTTAAAAAGGCTGATACTTGACCCATGGGGAGTCTCGTTGTAATGTTTGACCTACCTACTTTGCACCGTTTCAGAGTTACAGTCACCCAAAAATCCTTAGTGGGCGGGGCTTAAGTGTTGTCATGAAACAACCACCCCAATGTGTCTGACAGCACTCACTGATGATACACAAAAAATCTTGTGCAGATCAGATGAAGGATTAGGGAGATATAACTGTTGGTATAATGTAGAGGGCGCACTAGAGTCCAATTCCAGTATAATCCTATTGGCCTCTTCAGAGGTTAACACAGGTCATTCATGTCCAGTTTGGTGCAAATCGGATAATGCATGTGTGATTTAGAGCCAACCGTATGCAAACGGCGAGGGATTGGCGTTCGCCATTCTGTCACGCCCACATCATTCAGGCACCAGTCAGTGCTGAGAGAAGGACTCTGCATCATGTTGTTCTGTCATCTGGCACAGGCTTAAATTTGTATGAGTGAAAGAGAAAAAAGCACAACCTCCATCAGGAAAACTGGTTACTTCCTGTTGGAAGGGGGAGGGGCTAAAGTGATGTCACGAATTGACCACACTAATGTGATTAGGAATTGTCTGTTATGACACACAGAAAGTTTCATTAATCTATGACCTTGTATGTGAAAGTTATTACACCATGATGTTTCATGGCGAGTGGTCAGATTTTGAGGCTTGGCCACGCCCACATGCTTTTATGTAGCAAAAAGCTTTTGATAACTTTTGACCTTCAATGTCTCAAGACTGAGCTCAGTGATTCTGAAGCCTGTATGTCAAAAGCTGTTGGAGGAGTTCGATCAAATGCGAAGGCTGTAAGCCTGTGAGGTTTGGACAATGGCTCCAAGAGACTTTTTTGTAAGTCCCGCTATATTTCACATGTGTACCGAATTCCATGATAGTGAAACCATGGCTTGGGGCTGCTCCTTTAAAAATTTCTAGAGGGCGCTGTGGAGGAATTAGGCCACGCCCACCAGATATTGCACTGCATTCCTGTCGGCGGGTGGACTAGGATCGATCGTAGTGAGTTTTGTGCAGTTTGGATGAATTTTGTGGAAATTAAAGCCAAACGTATGTCGACGGCGTTACGTCTCACTTCGCCACGCCACCACAGCCACACCCTCCAGTGAAACCTCTTGGTGCTTTAATGCAAGTCAGACCAACTTGTTATCTGTCATCTGACACAAGATCGACTTGATTAGGTCAGGGGGGTCAGAGATGGACCTTTCAAAGCAAAACATTGCACTTCCTGTTCTCAGGGGGCATGGCTTAAGGGACATCACAATTTGACCATTGAGTATTGTTGTGGACTGGACATGGATCAATCACAGAAGGTTTGGTGTATCTGTCACTTACCGTGTCCGAGATATAACAGTTTCATTTTTTTGGCGCAATGCCAATTTTTGAGGTCTGGCCACGCCCCTTCAGCATGCACGAAAACTCAGCATTTTGATAACTTTTAATCCCCCATGCCTTATGAGCAAACTGACCAAATTTGAAACCGATCGATCAAAATCCCTAGGAGGAGTTCGATCAAATGCGTAGCCTATGAAAGGCCAAAATGGGGTAAAAATCCAACCTTTCAGACAAAATGGCCGACTTCCTGTTTGGTGTAGCGCATGGGTGCAAGAGGGTTTTCTGTGCGCCTTGGGGAGTTCTACAACTGTACAAATTTTCGTGGCTGTACGTTAAACTAAGGCCAATGTGGAGGGTATTTTGAAAGTTTCCAGGGGGCGCTGTGGAGCCATTTTCGTTGCGATTTTTTTGAAGACCTTAAAATACGTAAATTTTTCACCGCCCCGACGCATCTGCCAAATTTTGTGACTCTTTGAATATGTTAAGGCCTCCAAATAGCCATTTTATTTTGGGTACAAATAATAATAAACAGTACAGATACAATAGGCCTTCGCAGCGCTGTCGCTGCTCGGGCCTAATTAAAGGAACATGTTACAAACATCTGACATACCTTAATATTCAGTGTTGCTCAAAGAAATGTATCCATTTTGAACGGTGACTTGCCGACTTCTGGATTGCCATAGCAACATGGAACAAACAGCAGTTAAGTGTCAGTTACACTGTAGTTTTTTGAGAAAATTGAAGGCTTTTAAGTGCGCCTTATAGTCCGGAAATAATGGTAGTTCATACTATTAGAGTTTTATTTTTTGGCTTTGTTGTGGAAGAAAGGAATTTCCAGGCACTGTTAGATGAAAACACTCAAACAGGTTTATTTATGTAAGTGCATGTCATACAGAGAGCCTTAAAGACAGTTAAGAATTAACATCAGAGTCCCAGCCTGCACGGGAAGCTCTGAACCAAAGCTCTACCTCCAGAGTCCACACAGGAACTTATATCTAAGAGATTAGATTGTTGGTAGGCGAGGAAGAGACGGGAAGCAAGGTCAGTCTGGTTTCAGTGAAGAGTAACAGGATCATTTGGTGAAAACCTCATAGGCTGTGGAATTCAGACAGAACATAGTCATGACTTGGAATCCATTCATAACATAGTCAAGTCTTGGAATTCAAACATTACATAGTCAGGTGTGATCTTATAAAAACCTTGCCACCACAGCTTCCTGAAAGATGCAGGCTAAAAACATGCATGTTATGCTGCCTTCAGGCCCAGGCTTCCATGGAAAAAGAGATGTGTGATCTCTTTCAAATAAATAAGAATCTGGTTAATATTGAAAATAAAAACCTTCCTCAGATTTGGATCTATTACCGCCAATGTGGGAATTACTATCAGAACTCTGGTTCGGACAACTTCAAAGAGAAGCACCGCTCCGACCCTCGTTAATGTGGTGGACTGGCTTCACACCAAAAAAAGGACCTTTTACCAATTAATTTTAAAAGAGAGGCAAATGGAGAGAAGGACATTGATACAGGGAAGGAGGCGAGAAACAGGACGTTTTAGTTCAAACATGACATGAATTCTAGAATTGCGCTGCTCAAGGTGGCTGCATGTTGGAGTAGCTCTGTTGCACTCATTCTGAGGTATTGCTTTTGAAAACTTTATTCCTCTTTTTTTTTTTTTTCTTGATGTAAATCTTTTTTTTTGGGATGATTACTTCCTCTGGTATCAAATGCTGTGCAGCTGGAAGGATTTTTACTAAAGCCTTTTTACTTTTGGACATTTTGTTTTGATGCATAACCATAACGACAAGTGGTAAATGTGAAGAACCCTGAAGTCCAGTCATGACCAAAAGCAAACAGACCGCCCATAAATTCACTGGAGGTAAAGCTACCAGGAAGCAGCTCGCCACTAAAGCTGCCCGCAAGAGCTCCCCAGCCATTGGCAGAGTGAAGAAGCCTCACTGCTACAGGCCCTTAACCCATTTCTGGATTTTAACACAAATACTCTAAAACAAGTATAACTTTTTACATCAGAGAAATGGGCCACTGGAATGTTTTATGGAAATGTTTTAACTAAAATAAAAACATGAAAACTAATTTTTAGGTCTTATTTCATTTTAACTTTAGGATAAGCTCTAAAACAATTCCATCAAGGAATCAACTGGCTCCTTTTATGCCTGACTGTTATATTAAAATCATCTTGTGATGAGAAGGGACAGAGTTATAGATGTTTAGGTCAAACCTTGTAGACAATGTTAGGCATGAGTACCTGTCAGATCTGAATTGTCAGATCTCACGAAATGTTAGTGCTCAGAATATATGTTCAGGATGACTCTCAGATACTATCCCATCAAACTTTAGCTCAATATCTGTAGAATCATCAGAGTTACAACCATTTATTTTGGCTAAAGTGTTCAGCTGTGGCAGCTATTTTGAATTGGGATGGCTCCAAAAGTTAATCAGTTGTAGATGTACTTCCAATGATTTTAAGAGTTTCAATCAAATTTATTTAATGGTTTATGAGATATTGTGCTAACACAGCAGACAGACAAACACAGGCACAGGCAAAACCCATACATTTTTGATTTCAAGAGTTTAATAACTTGAGTTCCTGTTTCAGCTGCTGTGGATGTTGACAGATGTTAAGGATGAATCATTAGTGTTAATGATTCCAGTCAGTCATTTGAGAGCTGACTGGAACACCCACCTCTATTCTTCTTCCAGCTGGTTGACAAGCTCCACTTTGTCTTAATCTGCTGCTTCCACCATTGAATGTAGCTGATCCAGTTTGGTCTCCATCTCCAGTGCATACATCATCTTCCATTCTCACATGATCTGATAGTTCTCAGAGTATGGTTTGTGAGTGACTCACAGCTACTTTGATTTTCTCTGACTTGTTTATGTTTGTTCTTCAGGAAACGACACCTTGAAGACGGAGCTGCAGTTCTCTGATATGTACTGTCTCATGGCAGCTCATGTATACATTGACCTATGGACAGAAACAGGTTAGAATTTCTTTTATTTTAAACTTTTTTTCCTTTCACCGAACATGTTTGTAAATAGCTCTGTGTGTGTGTGTGTGTAGGTGATGAGGACATGGTGTGGCACTGTTTAGGGCTCCTGCAAGAAGGTTTGTCTCACAGTCCTTCCAATGCCCAGTTCAAGTTGCTGCTGCTTCTCCTCTACTGTCACTTGGGAGCCTTTGAGCCCATCGTGGACCTTTACTCCAGCCTGGATGCAAAGCACATACAGCATGACACCATTGGGTCAGTTAGCTTATGATTTCTATCTGTGCCTGTTTGTGTTGACCTTTTTGGATTTCTCTCCATGGAAGTAGGATTCATTTCTCTTTGGATCATTTGAGATGACCTGTAGTCGTCATTTTGTCCAGGAGTTGTATGTGAGCAATATTTCACCAATTTTAAGGACCCTATGATTTCCATGATGTGGAAAACACAGTCGGGATTGTGGACTTGGACATTGAAAATGGAATTTATTGTAAAGCCAAGCCACGTTTTGCAGAATTTTGTAACACATGAATTGAACTAAAGGCCAAATTAATGCCATCCAGGGGAAGTGAAAAGCTGCAAAGTTTGTTTGTATAGTGCTCAGGGTTAAAAACCACAACCTCTGTCTTGTCTGATTTCAAAAGCAAAAATTAATTCATCCAGGTTATGTTCCTAAGACATGCTTGCAGATTTCATGGATAAATGTAACTAAATATCATCGTTATAGCACTGAAAAATTATCCTGTTCTGTCTAATAACTTTACCTAATGGAAACCTATATAAATAGTATTGTTCCAAGCACTGAACTCTGAGGAACTCCATGACTAACTCTGGTAGATGAAAAAGATTCATTATTAATACACACACTGGGGCCTGTTGCACATAAATAACAAACATGGCAGATTTTCCATCTTGGGAGAAGAAGTATCATGTCTGCCCCTGCTTTTTTTGTTTTGTTTGTTTTTTTAACTCTTTATTTTGTCTTTTTTTCACAACAAGGAAAATGAACAGGGTTGGAACATAGCAAAAAGTAAAACAAAATACAGAACAGGCATTAGAGTGACAGTTTTCATACATTTAAGTCAGATGCACTGGGGTTTTTATATTGTCTATTTCCACCAGTTCCGTTCGAAGGGATTCATTTTGATTCTCAGTAAAAAAGTCAGTTTCTCCATTTTATAGGCATCTTCCATTATTTCCATTCATTGTTTTACTTTTAGTGAGTCTCTTTTCAGACAGTTCTTTGTGATAGCTTTCTTCACAGCCATCATTATTATTTTAAGAATATAAATGTCTACTTTTTTAATCAAACCTTGGATCAGACCACGGTATAAAAACCTGTGGCTCCTTCATAACTTTACACTGAAGAACTTCATCTATTAGCTAAGAAGCATCTGACCAGAATCGTTGTAATTTATCACATAACCAAAAAACATGAAGATGATTAAGATTTATGTGGCAACATTCTTGTTATCACTGTTCTTTTGCTTTAATTTGTTTGCTTTTAATATAGGGTGTAATAAAATATTGTATTAAGTTCATTCACTAAATTCTCTCCAGCCTCTAGAGCTGGTGGAGCTGAGTTGTGTGTGAGTTGCGCATCAAATGCCAATCACACTCTGAGATTTCAATTTGCATTTCTTTTTCCCAATTTGATTTTTGCTTAATATGAATTGTTCCCATTGCAATTTTGAAGACACGTGTGAAGTTTAGAAACTGTTTCTTGATGGCATATGTTTAATCAAGTTCAGCACCATTTTCGCCAACACACCACAGTTGGTTGATAACTGCGGTTTCACATGAGTATAATAAAAGTGTCTTAAGCCCTATTTGCGCAGCATTAGTTTTACCTAGGGACCACATGTAATAAATTATTTACTCCCCAATGTCTGCTTTTTATGTGGCGCATTCACACTGTATAACTGAAGCCTGAGATTTCGCTGAAATTTACGGACATCTTCCGGATATGATGGCTACGTATTGCGTAATACCCGCTTAGTGCTAGCCAGCTGTTGTAGTACGCTACAAACAGAAGAAAATTATTCATACTGCACAGAGAAATGCATAATGTGAGCCACCATTTGCATGTGATTTTGCTCCTTCTCTTCAGCATTTTTTTTTTCATAGCGACTGTTACTGGTCGATAGGGTTTTGGTGGCCCAGGACACAAAAGGTTATCTATGAACTCCAATGTGGCCTCCATTGCCAAAAGCAAATAAAAATGCGCCCAGTAAACAAAAACTGATTGCCTAATTGTGTATCGAATCCCGCTTATTTCTGTCCAAATCACAGAGATGCCTATTCACATTGGATTAGTATTATCACAAGACCTTGCAGTTCAGCAAAATATAGTAGGTAATTTGCGGGGAAATTTTTACTTTACAAATTACTGACATAGCCAATTCGCACGGTATTAACAACACAGACAATCGCAATAAGTATTACAAATAGCATGTGGTCCCTAGGTAAAACTAATCCTGTGTGAATAGAGCTTTAGCTGCAAATACCGGAACAGGGGTCTCATTTATAAAACAGGTGTACGCACCAGGGTGATGTGTACCACAAATTAACACATGAGGGGACAGTGGCTACCCCCTCAGGCGCTGGCTCCAAACCCCCAGAGCGCAGAGGAGGCACACTTTTATACCACTCACACCTGTGTGTGTGCTCCCTTGCAGGGGCACGCCCGACCACTTTTTGGCAGACCATTACTTTTTGGCACGACACCGACTGTCCTTCTTTCAAAAGTTGTCAGTTTGGGTATGCCCTTACCCCCACCTGTGGCTGACATGCTCTGGCGGTGGCCGATTAGTCTCTTTTTTGGCTCCACTCTAAAATCTGACCACTTTTCCTTCACCTTGGCCTTTCTGTCCCACTCACTGAATTACCAGTGGTAACATGCTGGTGTAGATTCTCAGTCATCCAGGCCATGGTAAATTCAAAAAAAGTTTAAAAAAAAACCCAAAAACAACTGGATTTCTATTTTGTAGCTGAAGACGTTTCGCTTCTCATCCGAGGAGCTTTCTTTATTCAGAAATAGAGAGTGTGGAGTTGAGCTTTTAAAGCTGAGATGTGATGTAAGCTGGATTGCTTGCAAATTGTTCTCACTCTCCTGACAATAGAGGCTCGTTAGGGTCCTTGTGCGTCTGACTCACTGACTGGGGATCAGGCCTAAAGCTCCATTATGTTTTTAAAAGCTGAAATCTGAGACCTCCTCCTCTGTTTAATGTTGGTTTCTCCCTTTTGACAAAGATGGCTTCCTTTACCCCCCTCTCAAATCATCTGTCTTCTCGGTCCTCAAAGGAGTGTCCCTTATCCTTGAGGTGTAGGTGGACAGCTGAGTCCTGTCCAGAAGAGGTGGCTCTCCTGTGTTGAGCCAGAGAACGGCTGGCCGACATTAGTGTTCCTGTTTCGGATCAGCCGTGAGCTACACGCCGTTAACGCCGCGGAGCTCGAATATCCAACTTCAAACTAACTTCACTGCGGTCGCAAACCAGTTTCCTCCCCAGCTGCACGAGAGTGGGGGGAAGCTGTTTTGCACGTCCTGCAGTGTAATCATGGAACATAAACGCATCGACAAACACTTTGTGTCTGCAAAACGTGAGGAGAGCTGCAGATGAAGGACAATCCAGAAATGGTCATGAATGTCAGTCTATAAGATATCAAAGTTCTCAAATAAAGCACCTTTTGAGAATGTCAATGTTTGTTGGTAATTATCTTACAAAACTAGTAAGTATTTTTGGTTTATATATTAAAAGTTTATAGTTTTTTATTGATTTTAGTAAAACAAAAATAGCAACTTTTCATCGCAACTTTTAGGAAAATGCCCCGCGAAATCAGGCAATTTAGCCCGCAACAATCACAAGAAATGTCCGCGAAATCCTGGAGGGGATTGGCCTTTACAGCAATACATGTAGATTGCTAATATGCTCCTACTGTATACATGATTGTGTAAGCAAAAAACAACTTAGAATTGCAACGTGTTTAGTTAATAAGCTTCACACCCTTTTATTTAAAGCATATGTTTATTTTAAAACCAAGTATGGGTGTAAGATGTGCAAATACTGATGCATGTCTTTTTTATGGTTGTTTTTCAGTTTCACAAAACATATAAAAGTTCAGAATGCCATCAACGGCTGAAGTCTTTTTTTGTTCGCCATCTGTCTAGCATAGTCCAGCATGTCCGTGTGAGGACAGAATAGTGCTACTTTGCTAGCTTTCAAGATCACTTTTTTCCTATGATATTTGCTTTTTGTGATTCTATTTCCCCTTTTTAGTTGTATCAATAATCTCTTTACGTGAGTAGTGAGTTTTTGATATGGAATAATCGTATTTAGGCTGGAGCTCGTCACCCACACATCTGCTTACTCAATCTGCTAACTGGAAGTCCGTCTGCCCCTGTTTTAAAGTGTGCAACTCTAAATTAAACCAAGGAGCGAGGTTCCTCTGTGAAGACTGAGGGTCAAGCACTCAAAAAAATTATAGCTAATAATTGGTTTAGCATTATTCAATTATCCTGACTTAATCATAGTAGCTATTCCTCCACCTTAACCTGTTGTTATAAGAATATGACAATTTAGATAATTAGCATGAGTGGATTCATATATACTATCAAAATCTTCCTGCTATAGCCAGGTTTCTGTAAGACAAAATAAATCTATATGATGATCACTTACCAAATCATAAAGTATCAGAGACTTAAAAACCAACAGTAATTGCTTAAAACTAAATTGTGGGCTACAGTGAGCTGGTTGTAGCAGCTGCTACTACATCTTTTTTTTTTCTTCGTTTTTTTACTTGATTACGTACAGGCACGGCCAATTGCAGATCTTTTAAAAGTGGCCAGTATTGGGTGACTGAACCGGTCTGCTGATTAATCTGTCTGTCTCTATACTATTGGGGGATCTGCTCAGGATGAGACTTGGACTTCTCCAGGGCTGCCCATTGTCATTGATTCTGACTTTTATGGACAGAATTTCTTGGTGCACCCAGAGGGTGGAGGGGGTCCGCTACGGTGGCCTCAGATTTCCGTCTCTATTTGCAGGTCCTTTTGGTTTCATTGTGTCGTGATCTCCAGCTCTCAGCACCTCCTCCCTTGGAAAAGAGTGGTCTGCTTTCTTTGCGTTGGGAATGAGGTGCTGCCTCCTTATGGAGGTCTTTTAGGTATGTCCAACTGGAAGGAGTCCCTGGGGAAGACCCAGAACATACTGGAGAGATTGTCTCACAGCTGGCCTGGGAACGCTTTGGAATCCTAACAGAAGAGCTGAAGGAGGTGGCTGTGGAAAGCGATGTCTGGGCTTCCCTGCTCAAGTTACGGTCCATGCGACCCGAACAAACACCAGATAATGGAAGGATCTATATGCTCTTTATACACAGATGTAATTACTTATTGGTGCACAGCTGGGATTAAATTTGCAGCAGAGGTTTTAATGACTGTTCAAACCTTCAAAGCAATACTGTTGCTTTTTTTGGATACCCCATGATGTACAGTGAACTTAGCCCTGCCCATCTTAATTGATTAGCCACAAAAGTTTTTCCCATAATAAATTGTGGTTGATTTCATTATTTTTCTTTCTATGAGAAGCTTAAAAGATTAAAAGTTCTGAGAATCTCTCCTCATCAGCAACAGACTTGTGTGTTGACTTGTTTTGGTTGTGTTTTTTTTTTTAGGTTTTTGTTGACTCGCTATGCTGAGCCTCTGGGACATTTTGCTGCAGCCTCCCAATCCTGTAACTTCTCCCTCAGGTTTTTTCACTCCAACCAGAAAGATGTAAGTCTTTGTGGTTCTTTATTATTTTACTCTGGGACTGGATTCGAAGAACGCTTCGTTTTAGTCTCACCCCTCTTGTTTCTGTTTCTCTTCCATATCATAGACCTCAGAGTACATCATCCAGGCATACAAGTATGGAGCATTTGAGAAAATCCCAGAGTTCATTGCTCTCAGGAACAGATTGAACCAATCGCTGCACTTTGCCCAGGTCCGCACTGAGAGGATGCTGCTCGACTTATTTCTGGAAGCAGATATGTAAGAACAAAAAAAGCATTCCAAGTTTGAGCATTTTGTGCTGTGGTGTTTACTCTGTGGTTTCAAGTATTTTACTTTGTTTTTCAGTGTTTTGAGCCTGGAGGAAAGTTTGAAGGCCATGTCTTTATCTGGAGAGGAGGATGACATTCCCTGGGATAGTTTAAGGGACAACAGAGACCTGACTGTATTTACAAACTGGGATCCCAAAGAAAGGTACAGATGATTGTTGTTTGCAAAAACAAAAAGTGACAAAAACTAACCTGTCATCCTGTTTCCTTTCACAGACAGTTAACTGATGAACATCGAACTCATTCTCTAGAAGAAGAGTCTGTGTGGCTGCGGATACGTTCTCTAACTCTGCGCCTCCTTGCTGCGCTGGCTGCACTGGGACACACGTCCTCCCAACAAAACTCTGAGACATCTAATGAGAATGGAGTAGGAGACAAGATCTCCCTCCTCAGCAGCCTGCTCTCTCAGCTCGACCAAACTCTACAGATGGCAGCACAGATCGCAAAAAAACGGATACATGTACGTTTCACACAACACAATGTTCAAACATGTTTTTATAATTAGGTGAATATTTATAAGAATTGTTGACAGACAGTCAATTTTCCATCTATAGGCAGACTGATCTTCATTGGAGATGAGTCTGAGGGTGTTATCATCTTGACAGACACATTAAGACAGTTCACACCTGTATTTAGTCCTATTCAGTTGCAATCACGGAGCTAAAACATTTTGAAGAACAGATCTAAACAACTCCTGAGTGGCCCAGTGCGACGCAGGGGATGACATGATGGGGATCTTCAGC
This sequence comes from Kryptolebias marmoratus, assembly GCF_001649575.2. NCBI lineage: Eukaryota > Metazoa > Chordata > Actinopteri > Cyprinodontiformes > Rivulidae > Kryptolebias > Kryptolebias marmoratus. Next base: position 2,839,078 of record NC_051443.1, read on the forward strand.
AGTTTTGTAACAGTTATTTGGTGTGCTCTCTATTCTAGTTTTGTATTTAATGAACTGTTTGTTTAGGGAGATTTTGCGTGAGTTCTGCTTTGTTAAAGTCACAGAGGACAATAAGCAGTCAGTTTGGGTTGATCTGCTCCTCACTTATTATCTGGTCAGTGAGTGTGTGCTGAGCCTCCTGCACATTGGCTTGCAGTGGAATGTAAACACTGACCAGAATGAATAATGTAAACACACAAGGAGAGTAAAACGAATTACAGTTGATGAAAAAGGCCTCCAAGTTTGGACAGTGGTGTTAGTGAATCAGTCCCATCTTGCACCAGCGACTGAGTATACAGAAACGGATTCACCCACCTTTAGCTTTGCCAGAGACTTAAATGTTGCAATCCGGTCTGTAGCATTGGAAGCCCACCAGCTGCAGAACAGATACTAGTGTTGATCCACACAGCCACATCTTTTTGAAACACAAAACTGTTGATGAAGAGAAGTCACAGTTTCTCCACAAAAGTAGTAGGAGCTCGTCTGCTTTGTTACTCAGAGAGAGTAAAGTAGAGAGGAATATTTCAGGAAGCATTGTGCAGGGTTGTTGTTGCTGTAAGCACAAAGTGCTCCAGCAGTTTTTTCCCTTTCTTCCAGCGCTTCACAGCAGCTGTTACGGTGATGGTACCTTGGGCTAAAATGTCCAGTAAATCCAGAGGTTAAAGGCAAAAAAAAAATCCACTTGTGGATCCACTCCTGATGTTAGGATGTCATCCCTTGTGAAAACATCTCAGGAGTCGACACAAAACCCACTATTTATTAAAAAAACAACAACACAACATTAAATGAACCAAACACTGAAGCAATTCTCTGCAGTGCCATCTTAGATGTAACCTTACATGTTAATCTAACCAGAGCTTTGCTACCAGTGTATGGAGTTAATTTCTATTATACTGATATCTTAAATAATGTAATATATTTCCTGATAATTCCAGAAATTTTAGCTATACAGGGTTTCCCCAGAGAGAGGCTAAGCCTTGTGGTAGGTGACCATTCGCCGGCCATTCGCCGGCCAATCGCCGGCAAATCGCCGGCCGACCATGATTTAGTAAAAAAAGAAAGTTGAAAATATGGCTAATTATTATGTGATATTGTAAGATATTTGTGTCACATATTTGCACAACTACAGTTTTACAAAAAGGTACTTTTGAAATACTATTTTAAACAAAAATACAATTCAAATTAAATCTGCAAGCAGCATTGGGCGGCCCTCGCAGCTCAGCGCCGCTCCGGCCTTGCGACCGCAGGAGCTCTGGCGACCGCCGTCTACGCTCTTGCGCCTTTCCTGCACCATCCACTAGGTGGCATTTACAGCAAATGTCCCAAATTGCCTTCAGTCAGGATCAGTACCAGTCCTTTGCCATAGTGTGAACTTTGACCTTCCTACGTCAAATGGTTGAAGAGTTAGAGCACATGGGCTCTCGTGACCTTTGACCTTGTTAACTTGAAGTTAAGAAGGCTAATAGTTGACCCATGGGGAGTCTCGTTGTAAAGTTTGACCTACCTACTGTGCACCGTTTCAGAGTTACAGTCACCCAAAAATCCTTAGTGGGCGTCATTAAAGTTGTCATTAAATTACCACACTAACGTGTGCAACAGTGCTCACTGGTGATGCACAAAAAATGTCATGCAGATCGGATGAGGTATCAGGGAGATATAACTCTTCGACTATTATAGAGGGCGCACTGGAGTCAAATTCCAGTATAATCCTACTGGCCTCTTCAGAGGTTAACAAAGGTCATGTCACAAATTGACCATGTGAATGTGATTAGTACTAGTCTGGTATGACCCACAGAAAGTTTCATTAATCTATGACCTTGTATGTGGAAGTTATTACACTGTGATGTTTCATGGCGAATGGTCACATTTTGAGGCTTGGCCACGCCCACATGCTTTGCTGTAGCAAAAAGCTTTTGATAACTTTTGACCTTCAATGTCTCAAGACTGAGCTCAGTGATTCTGAAGCCTGTATGTGAAAAGCTGTAGGAGTTCGATCAAATGCGGAGGCTGTGTAAGGTCAAAATCGGGCAAAAATCTGAATTTTGATGGAATTTTGAAGATGGCCGACTTCCTGTGAGGTTTGGACCATGGCTCCAAGAGACTTTTTCGTAGGTCCTAAGAAGTTACACGTGTGTACCAAGTTTCATGATTGTTAGTAAAAGCATGGCTTGGGGCTGCTTTTTTAAAGTTTTCTAGGGCACGCTGTGGAGAAATTAGGCCACGCCCACCAAATATGGCACTGCATTTCTGTTGGGGGCTGGACTAGGATCGATCGTAGTGAGTTTCGTGCTACTCGGCTTGATAATGTGGAATTTAGAGCCAAACGTAAGGCAACGGCTTGACGTCTGACACGCCGCCACGGCCACGCCCCCCAGCGAAAACTCTTGGCGCTTTAATACAAGTCAGACCAACTTGTTAGCTGTCATCTGACACAGGATCGACTTGATTTGGTCAAGGGGTGTTAGAGATGTAGCTTTCAAAAAAAAAAAAAAGTGACTTCCTGTCCTGAGGGGGCGGGGCTTAGATGACGTCAGAATATGACCACATAGGATCGTCGGGCATCCTACGGGGATGAGTCATACCAAGTTTGGTGCAAGTCGGGCGTTGCGTGTGAAAGTTATTACGTTTCGTTTGCTTCGCCGAGTACGCCAAGTTCGCCGCTTGGCCACGCCCCCTGAACANTGCTCAAAAACTCACGATTTTGATAACTTTTNATCCCCCGTCCCTCAACTGCATACTGACCAAGTTTGAAGCCGATCGCTCAAAATCCCTAGGAGGAGTTCGTTAAAGTTTGAGGTGTACAAAAGTCAAAAACGGCCAAAATTTGCCCTTTGATCCAAGATGGCCGCCTCCCTGTACATTTTAGGGCATACCTCCAAGAGACTTTTTTTCGTCATTTGAGTGTGGCAGAAAACGCTGCACAATGAGAAGAGGTGACTGGACCCTGAGGAAGATTGTGGAGAAGGGCCGATTCCAGACCTTGGGGGTCCTGCAGAAGCAGTGGACTGAGTCTGGAGTAGAAACATCCAGAGCCACCGTGCACAGGCGTGTGCAGGAAATGGGCTACAGGTGCCGCATTCCCCAGGTCAAGCCACTTTTGAACCAGAAACAGCGGCAGAAGCGCCTGACTTGGGCTACAGAGAAGCAGCACTGTTGCTCAGTGGTCCAAAGTACTTTTTTCGAATGAAAGCAAATTTTGCATGTCATTCGGAAATCAAGGTGCCAGAGTCTGGAGGAAAACTGGGGAGAAGGAAATGCCAAAATGCCAGAAGTCCAGTGTCAAGTACCCACAGTCAGTGATGGTCTGGGGTGCCATGTCAGCTGCTGGTGTTGGTCCACTGTGTTTTATCAAGGGCAAGGTCAATGCAGCTAGCTATCAGGAGATTTTGGAGCACTTCATGCTTCCATCTGCTGAAAAGCTTTATGGAGATGAAGATTTCATTTTTCAGCACGACCTGGCACCAGCTCACAGTGCCAAAACCACTGGTCACAGAGGAAAAGATGACCTCGTATAATGAATAAATAAACTATTGGGGTGACAAAAGTCTAAGATTTTGATCAAAAATATTTTGTCTGAGCAAAAACTTTAAAATTTTATAGTATTTTCTTAAAAAATTTAAAATGGCATGGCTTTGAAGGAAAAATAATCGTACATCTCTTATAAGAGTTGGTGGTTGTTTGTCTTCCCATGAAGCATTGAAAAGCCAGAGAAAAACTAAAACCAATCATTTTAATTGAGGAAAAACAAAAATACCACTGTACAGGAAATTTCAGATGTTTTGACATTTTTAATAACTCCAGAGTCAACTGAAATTCAACAAATCTGAGTCTGCAAAAGTCTGGACTTTCAAAAAAGAAAATGTGTAGGAACCTTGGCATGATTGTTTATGAGCAAACAAAGATATTTATTGTTTGCAGTATCCATTCCTTGGCCCCCCCTCCAGTCGCCTGGCCTCGGCTCTGTCCAGCGGTGCCTGTCAGTGTCAGGCTGCAGCCCTACAGCTCTCTGTCCACCTGCACGAGCTGGAGTCTACAGGACTCGGTAAGAGAACCTGACCAGAACATGAAACTCAGAGTGAATCAACTTTAAATCTGTCTGACTCTTCCCGTTTTTATTTTTCTAGAGGAGTCATCAGAGCTTCAGACTCAGATCTGTAACATTTTTAAGTCACTAGTCGTTCAGCTTCAGGGTAAGATTTTTTTTCTTTGTCAGTAATAAACACCTTCTAAGAGGTTTTAAGACAAAGTGTCTTATTATTTAGAAGAAAAGAACTCCAATCACTTAGTTTTACAACCTCTTATGATTTGCATGTACTGGATGTCTGAAAATCTACAGCAATAACAAACACTATTGTGTTTTGCTTCATGTTTTTTTTTGTACACAGACATACTGAGTAAATGCAAAGGAGATTTATTGGAAATGAAAGAAAGCAAAATAAAAACCCATCCCTCCTTATTAGAAAATCTAATTTTCTTTGTTGAGGTAAAACACTCTTCTTCACATACACACACACACACTTTTTGTATTTGTGTCTGAATTAAGCACCTTGCAATGTGTTATTCTGCACAGACAGTAAGCATAGTTTTCTGGATGGCTAGTTACTGTGCCAAGATCCTTCGACCGCTCAAGACAAGTTTACAAAAGAAGAAGAAGAAGAAAAAAGAAGCTAACGCAGTGCTGGTAGTCTTTCACCTTCAAGTTCTTACTCTGTATTTAATGACCTATATTGATGCTAACGAAAGCTCGTCTGTTGTAGCCGGCATTGATGTGTGGGTTTCAGGAGCTGACGGGCTGCTTGCAGGACCTGCTCACCCAGACGTTGGAGCATATAAAGGTTCAAGAGGCTGGCATGGTGGCCCTAAAACTCACCAGTTTAACCTTGGAAGGACACACACAGGTTAGTGTTCAAACAAAGGAGCTGTTCAAGCCTTTAGATACAGATAAATGTAAGTACCAATTGTGTAAATTGACAAATTGACAGGTACTGTCACCTACCTTTTAAGTAGCTTGTTCACGCCGACTGATCTTATGGACCGGGCAGTGCATCCAGGTATAGATGGTGGAATCCTGCTTTGGTTGGGCAATGGTGGACCTGTTTGCACCAAGGGAGAATACGCACTTCCCACTGTTTTTCTCAATGCATGATCAGAATGCTCCCCTTGGCAAGCATGTGCTCGCACATGCTTGACGCATGTCCTTCTGTATATGTGTGTGCCCCCCAAACATCGACTCTGACAGCTCCCACTCTGTCTAGAGGGAGGGAGCACTGCCACAAGCTGATCCTGATGGTTCCATACTGGCCAGCAATGCACTGGCGGGCTGAGATATATCAGCTCCTGAGCGGACAACCACGGCAGTTCCCACTGCGTGGGGACATGTTGTCTCAGTTAGGGGAGGTGTTGGATGATGTTTTATCCACACCCAAACCGCCTGGTGCTGTGGTGTAATTTAGACAGTGAGACTTCCTCAGAATAGTGGTTAATACTATTTAGAGAGCCAGGGCCCCCTCCACTCGGTCCCTGTATGACTAAGTGGAATCGTTTTGAGGAGTGGTGTTCTGGGAGGGGGGAGCTCTCCTTCCAGTGTCCAATTGGGGTAATTTTGTAATTCCTGCAAGTGGTAAATGTTAAAAGAAAGAAAAACTCTACAGTTACAGTGTACCTGGCTGCTATCTCAGCATGCCATGTGGGCTGTGAGTGGAAAACAACCAGCCAACACCCCTTGGAGGGCCATTTGGTGAAGAGGGCATTGGCTCCCCCGTCGGATCTGGCAGTGGTGTTAGAGAGCCTGTCTAGCCACCCATATGAGCCTCTGGGGGAGGCAAACGTCAAACATCTGTCCTTTAAGACTGCTGGCCTTGGTCTCTACTGAGCATGTCAGTGATACAATTTTCAAATGAGCGATCAGCTCTTTGTCCTGGGTAAAACCTTATATGGGCAAGCCCATCAAAAAGCAGCAGCTCTCCCACTGGATTGTGAGAGCAATTGCCCTGGCATATACAAGTAAGGGCCTTCAGGCACCTCTGGGTCTGTATGCCGACTTCACCCGTGGCCTGGCTGCGTCCTGATTTTAAAAGTTGCATGTTTCTGTTCATAATCACGTAATAATCATAATTGTGAAGAGCCCTGAAGTCCAGTCATGGCCATAACCAAGCAGACCACCTGAAAATCCACCGGAGGTAAAGCTCCCAGCAAGTAGCTTGCCTCTAAAGCTGCCTGCAAGAGCGCCCCAGACATCAGAGGACTGGGCTTCCAGAGCTCGGCCATCATGGCTCTGCAGGATGCCAGCGAGGCTTACCTGGTGGGGCTCTTTAAGGACACCAGGATCTAGGATAAATTGGGACAGACCGCTACAAGAGATCCTTCTACAGCCATCAGCATCTATAAGAACTTTTTAACAAAACCAGGATAATGAGCTACAACAACATTTAATTTCCCTTTGGGATTAATGAAGTATTTTTGAATTGAATTGAATTCCAAGTGTGTCCTTTGCTTTGTTAAACCCTGGGCCTTTGCTGGAACAGGGGGCACTTTCTGAGTGTTGGTGGTTGCTAAAGATAAGCTTTCTGGCAATACAGAAGTCTCCATATCCCAGAGTGAGACATCAAAATTAATGCTATGAATGAGAACTTTAGGTTACTTGCATAACCCCTGTTCTTAGAGTAGCTTGAGTGAGATGTCTCACCAGAAAACCCTTCTTGCTGTGGTAAAGCGAGAAGAGGTGCTTGTTTTGAATGATGCTTCATCATAGCGTAAGCTACTTAAAGGGTAGGTGACACAGTCGTTGCGATCACCAGCCAGTCAGGATTGGTGTAATGCACACGTGTCAGATCCAGCCCTCTGTAACATTAGGTCTGGCCCTCTAGTCTGGGACAGATCGAGTCTCTGATTCTTATTTTGCTTTAAAAAAAATCATAATTTCTGTATGATCAGGTTTTTGTTAATGGCTTTTTAAAAAATCTGTTTTAATTTGTAAAAGAATCATTTAAAAGCTGAGTGAGGCATAAGAAATGGCTGCTAATGATGTGCTTTTTGAATTTTGATCTATTTGTCTGTGTTCATTAAAGCATGTTTGCTCTGAATTCTGAATGATCTGTGACTGGGAAAAGTTAATTGATATTTCTGTATGAATGATTTGATATAATACATCTAAAACCATGGTTAATTTATGTAATTTTTAATAAATATTGATTGTGATTGGCTCTTGGCTAGGACCAAACTTTTAATTTTGGTCCCCTTGCGTCACTGGGTTAGACACCCCTGGTGTAATGAGATAAAAGCTTCTAAGGAATACGCAGAGTATTCTATAGTGAGACATCTCTCTCATGCTACTCTTAGAACTGAGGTTACGCAAGTAACCTAAATTTTATGAGTGTGTGTAGGTTTGTGTTCCATCTTCACGCATTTCTGTTTGTGTTCTGTCTTAATGTGTTTGTGTTCTGATTTGTGTTTCAGGAGGAGGCATCGTTTACAAAGGCTGCTATAGATAAGGTGCAAAGCAGTTACATGCGCTCACTCCAGGAGGTGGCAGATCTGCTTAGAAAAAGAGCAGAAACTTTAAAGAACCTTAAAATCTGAACATTACCATACACCCCAGACTGAAGAGGACTGTGTACCCCATCGTCACATCCCCCTTTGCTAACCTGTTGTGTTCTTGTTGTGTTCTGTTGTTTCTCACTTGCTCTGTCTAGATTTGTTTTTTTCTTTTTTCTTCACATTGACACAAACCTCTGGAACATCTGCAGCTCCTAGAGGATAGAAGCCTGTAAGTAAACTCATAAATTTATACAGCTGTATTAAAGACAAATTGAGCTCTTTTAAAGAATTATGATAGATCAATTTAGGAAGACTGAATTCAGTTTTAGAACCTAGTAAATTACTGTACATAATAAAGAAAAGACACAATGTTTGTTGGTGACTTTAAGAACAATCACAGTAACCATGAGACATGCCTTCATCACTGAGGAGGAACATTTTTCTCTGTTTCTCTGCTGAAAAAGCAAACGGGCAGAATATTTCTGGTGAATGTTTAGGAAATACAAACATGGCTGCCAGCAGACATTTCCTTCCTCCAAATCATTTTGCTTTTCTTGTTTTTGGTTTTGAGTATTTTGTGTGATGCTTTAAACCACCCTGTAGTTGGTTATTATATTGTTTACCCTCTTAACCTCTTCTTAGTGGTAAACAAACTCAACAAACTCGTTGAGGAATCTTGGGTTCATTAGAGGCTGGACTGATTATAATTATGGCCTGCTGCCAAAGGGTTAGGTCTGTGCATGTTTATTCTCTGAATGGCAAAATTAAACTGAACATGATGCTTTCAGAAAATAATCATTAGATGTCCATCTACAACTTTTTACCGTTTGGCATCAACCCAATTCAAGATGTCCCCATGTGTGTGGTGACAAATGAAGAAAAAGAAAAAAAATCCTTGGATGTTATGTTTTTAGTATGTGGGACAACTTTTCTGTCCCAAATCAGTTGTGTTTTGCAGACAAATGTTGGACCTAACTAAATTAAATCTGAGGGCAGTCTTTTAATACGTTGTCTGCATAGACTTGTTTTTAAAAGCAGCTGCTGTAGAACATTCTTCCCATCTTTTTTCTTTTGTTTGTTTGTTTGTTTGTTTTGGTCATAACCCCCTTTAGTCACCCTCCTCTTTCATCTAAAATACCAAACTTAAATCTTCTTGTGCTTTTATAGTTGCACAGTTACAGACCTCATAGTTTAAAAAGAAGGAAACAATAACCCCCACCTCCACACTCACTGTAAGTTGAGACTGTTGGTCCAGTTGATTGCATATCAGATTTTAAATGCCTTTTTTATAGCAGGCAGGTCCATGTCTTTGTGGCTGCAGAGATGTTTCTATGGGTTGAGGTTCAGAATGATGGCTGACAATCTGGAGTGTTGTCTCATTGTCCCCTTTGTTAGAAAATAGAAAACCAAAACACTGGAATGTCAAAGTTTTTTTTTTTTTTAAATAAAAAGGGTAAATGTGAGAAATTGCTGTGCATTGTATTCATTTCTTTTTCTTATAGTATTAAAGCAATGTTTTATGAAACCTGAACATCACCTGCTGTGTCCCAACCATCAATGTTGACAGACCCTTTTATTGGCGTGTGCCTTGCTATAAATATGTAAAATCCATATTCAAATTCATTTATGTAAATTATAACCAGAGCAAAAAACATCAAATAGTCTGAGTCTAGCAACATGAATGGTCAGTTTGAGGCAGAGGACAAAAAGCCACCTTGTATTTGCTGGTTTTAGAAGTGGACAGGGATTACAGAACACTTAATCTTCTTATCTAGTGATGTACGTCATTGTTAAAAAACATTTTTCTAATCCACTGCAGTGTCCAAACCATGTGTAACATTGTTTTGTCGTTCTCATGCACAAAGGACTATCTGTCCCAACACACCGGGGAGAGAGTGCCCAGCAAGCAGTCGTTAGTTGTGTAGCAAACGTGTATGAAAGTTGTAATGACAATTTCACAAACAATCTCACTTATAATTTTATAGGTATTTAATGTACGTTCAGACTCAGAATCAATGTGATGCCAGTCTGGGAAATTTGGGCAGGCATTTTAATATATATATATATATATATAAAGTTTTCATGTGTTTTTTATTCCTTTAAACTCATTTGTTAACACTGATGAAAAACCTTTGGAATATTCACTAAAACTATTTTGTAAAGAAACATTTTAAATCTTAATTATAGTGTATTATAACACAATTTAAGGCAATTAGTGTATTATAACACAAATTAAGGTAATTTTTAGTTGTTTCCATCACAAATTAGGATGATAGTTTATTAAATCATAATTAAAGGTAAATATTAGTGCATTTTAGACCAAAAGTTATTTTCTAAGCTTGTACTCAAGGTGTATTACAGTTGTTCATTTGATCCTCTATGATGCTTAACTACAAAGATTTACCATAATCATTTAAAAGATGAAACTTTAACAAACATAACACAATAAAACACTCATAAAACTTTTTATCATCTTCCATAAACACAACAATGAGCAGTAAACAGTGGTGGAGTTTGACTTTTTTTTTTTTTGCAAGGGTGTCCAAGGCTTTTTCAGGGGGCACATACATCAGTAATTATCACTAGATACAGCGCCCTGAGTTCCCCATTTATTAGAACACATTCCAAAATATCTCTCAAAACTATAATCAATCATTTTAAACTCCAAAATTCTAACATGAACACTTACGTAGCTTCAAACTTAGGGACTAGTACTGTAACTCTTCAGGTTTAAACAGTCTCACATTGAAAAGGTCTTCATATAATTTGAAGCATTTGTTTAACAAAACAAATTAAATAACTGCAGTAGAACCAGAAATTTAAGGGGCTTCATTAATTCAAAACAAAAAATTGTACAACACTGCCCTTTTTTCAGCTGTTGTAATGCAAAATAAAATAAACAGGTAAGTTACTGGGTTTTTTTCTCTCTCTTTTAAAACAAACCAAAATTCAGTAAGTTCTTGCACAAAAATGTTACCACCTACTAGAATATGAAACCATATATAAAAAAGCTGGCAATACCCTTTAATTAAATGGCAGCAGGCCTGATTGTAGCTTGGCTACGTTGGGTGTTGAAGTATGTGGGAATAAAGATACCTTGGCTCTGTGAGGATGCAGAAAGTCTTTAATCACAGATCCAGAGATTGCTCAGTCGCCTCGGCCTGTAGTGGCAACGTTGGCCTTTACTCTTGACACCTGTCACTCCACAGGTGTATTATCCACAGAGCACTGTCCTCTGCCACTTCATGTCCATTTTGTTGAGGGAGCTCTGAAGTAGAGCTGCTGCTCCTTCGCATCGAAAGGGGTCAGTTGAGGTGGTTCGGGCATCTGATCTGAACTCCTCCCTTTGGAAGTTTTTCCAGGCATGTCCCAATGGGAAGAGACCTTGGGGCAGACCCAGAATTTGCTGGAGGTATTATGTATCTTCTGTGACCTGGAAACGCCTTGGGATCCCCCAGGAGGAGCTGGAGTGTCGCTGTAGAAAGGAATGTCTGGGTTTCTCTCCTGGACCTGTTGCCCCCGTGATCCGACCACAGATAAGTGGTGGAAGATGGATGGATGGATAGCCTGGCGCTAGCTTGACAGCTAACCGGATGCTGACTAGGTGTACAGCTAATGGTGGCACAGCTCCTAGATTCACAGATCAACTCTGTAGTAGTGAAGCAGTATTTATACAACCTTATGTATTTACAACATAGTACACTATGTACAGAAAAGGATGCAGCCAGTTGGCAGGCCAAGCACATCTTCCCCTCTGCGTCCTTTGGAGATAAATTAGTCTCAAAAGGGTCCACAAGTGTATAAGTTTCACAAATGCTTATGGCAAGATTTGTATGCAAATAAGATTCACAAGTGCATAAAATTTTTAAAAGGTAAACATTTCAAACAGTCAAACGTGTGTACACGAATCACAGGTTTTGGATGGATCAGTCAACATGAGTTACTTGTGAATGTGACATTTGTCGAGTGCAATACAAGACATTCAGAATTAGCTTTCAAACACAGATTGTCACATGAAAAGGAAGGAAATTTGTTTAAAAATGAAGGAAACTCATTTTAAAAGGAAGGGAACTTGTCTGAATAGGAAGAAGTCTCATATGGAAAGGAAGGAAGGAAGAGGGGATCTCACAGGAAATGGAAGTTGGTTTGTAAGGGCACACTTTACAACACCGAACAAAGGGATTTTTTTCCATTAAAAACACAGATGTCTGCAGAAAGACAGAAGCAGTGGAATTACTTGATAATATATTAGCCTCAGCAGAGATGATCAGAACTCATTGTGTCACATGCGACAACAGGTGGGCAGCAACTGACCGCTGCAGTTTGGGCGCAGACTCGCTAGATAGACAGTTAGCATTTCTTTCCCCGTCTCACCAGCAGAACAGCATGTCGGGAGCGGTTGCTCTATTCTGGCAACTGTGGCCAGAAGAGAGTGTACATCTCGTCAGTGGCGTCACTAGGCCTGTTTTAGGGGGGCTTCAGACTATCCTTTAGGCTATAAATGTTAAAATCTTTTATTTGTTTTAGAATCTGCAATCTCAGAAAATTATTTTATGATAGTCCATCTTATCTCCATCTCAGTGATTGTTTGTGTTATTGTGAAAACTGACAGTTCAGATGACTGAGAAGCAAAAGCAGTTGTTGTTGTTTAGAACATCTATCGTGAGTATGAAGTTTGACAGCAACAGAGTGATTCGATTAATTTTCTCGGACGGTAAGGATGCTTGGAAGGCTGAGGAATCGAGAGTGATGCCTAAGAACTCTAACGAAGTGCTGGGACCGATAGATTTCTCTTCAGAAAGTGGGACGCCTAACTCTGAGAAAACTTTGGTTAGAGTGCACAGCCCGTGACGAGGAGAAGAAGATGGAGGGGTCACGATCAGGAAGTCGTCGAGAAGGTGGATCACGTAAGAGAGTTCGTAATTATTGATGAGGATCCAACATAGAGCTTCTGATAGGGAATCAAAAATTTTGGGCTGCTGCAACAGCCGAACGTGAGGCGGACGGCAAAGTAAAAGGCTCCTTTCCGAAATATGCCAAAGAAGTGCCAGAATTTCTGGGCAGATGGGAAGAACTTTGAACGTGCTGGTAATATCGGCTTTAGAAAGCCAGGCGCCTTGCCCTGCCAGACCAATGAGTTTAATGGCATGATTGATGGTTGCATATTGCATGGAGAAATCGGGAAATGGGATAATGCTGTTTATACTAGGAACATGAGGACTGTGAGGAGCTGACAAATCTATAATTAACCTTTTTGTTGACGCTGCCATCTTTAAAGGTCTGGAAATGCCGGGTGGTGACGAAGGAAAAACAACACAGGCTTCAGTTTCATTTGGCCTGAGTGCAGTGTTCACCAGAGCAACCCGTGGCCTTTTATTGACAGATTGCACCCACCTGTGTAAATCTCCACCCACAACAGGAAGTCAAAAAGAACATCAACAATAAGATTCAACACCCCCACTTGTTCTTATGTTGACATAATACATTTACATTTCTTTCTTTTTTTTTTTTTTCTTCATTTACATACCAAAAACAAAACATGCAAATTTGTCCATTCTCATTTTAGTTACAGGCTTTGTTAAAATATCAGCCACCATTTCTGTTGTTGGACAGTAAGAAAAAGTTATTTTTCCATCACTGAGTGCTGATCGAATAAAGTGATATCGAATGTCAATGTGTTTGCATCTTTGGCGATAGACTGGACTTTTAGAAAGAGCAATTGCACCTTGATTGTCCTCAAAAATGGTCACAGGTGCATATTCACATCCAAAGTCCATTCCATTCATTAGATTCACAAGATAAATAATTTCCTGTGTAGCAGCAGCCAAAGCAATATATTCAGCTTCACACGTAGATAAAGAAACTGTGGATTGCTTTTTAGACTTCCAGGAAATAGTGGGTCCAGTCTCAGATAGACTAAAACAGTAACTAGTCATACTTTGTCTGTCCTTCTGGTCTCCTGCCCAGTCTGCATCACAGTATGCCACAAGTTTAAGATTTAAGACGTCTTTCTTTGAAGCATAATTCCTGATTTAATGTACATTTCAGATACCTCAATACATGCTTTGCTGCAACCCAATGTTGTTCTTTTGGTTTAGACAAGTATTGTGACAACTTACTGACAATAAAACTTAAGTCTGGTCTAGTGCTTATCATTACATAGATCAAACTCCCCACTATTTCACGATACTTTTTATGATCAGCAGATTGACCTTCACTGTCAAACTTCAGTTTATTTTCACATGGGGTTGACCTTGCTTTGCAGTTAGTTATGTCAAACTTCTCCAAGATTTTTATGATGTATCTTTTCTGATCCATTTTTACTTGACTGTGGTTCTGTGTAAAATCAATTCCTAGAAAATGCTTAAGTTTTCCAAGATCTTTAATTTTAAACTTAGCAGCCAACATTTTCTTCACACTTTTGAGTATATGATCATTACTTGCTGCAATAAAAAGGTCAACTCAAATAATCAAGATCACTCTCTCATGTTCATTTTCTTTACTGTAAACACAATAGTCAGCAGGGTTCTGCACAAAGTCATTTTCAATAAGGAAATCATGTAACATTTATTAAATTTCGTCCTGACTGTTTCAGACCATAAAATGACTTATTAAACTTAAAGACTAATTTCTCTCCTGTCTCTGTTACTACTTCAAATCCTTCAGGTTGTTCTAAAAATATCTCACAATCGATAGGGGTGTGTAAATATGCCGTTTTGACATCCAAATCATATTGAGCAGCAAGCTGCATTAGAACACGTACAGATGTCATATCAGCAGTCGGAGAAAAAGTCTCATTATAATCAATACCAGCAACCTGACTATAGCCTTTTGCTACATATCTAGCCTTATAAAGTGTCTCAACAGGATTTTCTTTAATAGTAAATACCCATCTACCCTGCCCTGCTTGCTTACCCTCAGGTAATGAAGTTAGGGTGCAAGTATTATTCTCCATCAAATAATCCATTTCATCCTTCATAGCTTTAGCCCATAGTTTTGATTGTGGTGAGCTCATAGCTTCTTTCACTGTCTTAGGCACATTACATAAAATCCTGTAACAATGGTCCATGTTCATGTGTGCTTGATCATCCTCACCTTTCATTTCATAATCCTGATCTGTGTAATACTTAGGAGGTCTCCTTTCTCTCTTTGGATAACGTGCACCAAGATTACCTTCACTTTGATCTAAGTTCCCATCTATGTCACAAGTCTCAGTTTTAATCTCCTGTGTATTAATCTCTGGTATATTCCAGTACTCTGTAATCACTGTGGGACTTTTCTTAATTGACTCCGGCCATCTTGACTGGATGACTCGCCTCAGGACTAAGAGGGGGCTAGACGGGCTTTACTCGTCAGGTACAGGGATGTGTTTGCCTGGCTTGTGTGTGATGTTGATGTTGTACCTCTTACTCTGTAGTATCATGCACTGAAGCTGTGGTGGTGCAGCTGCTAGGGGTTTGCGCATGATTGACTCCAGTAGCTTGTGGTCCAATTTGACAACCACCTGACGCCAGTACAGGTATTAAAGGAAGCGTTTGCATCCGAAAAGCACTGAAAAAGCTCTTTCTCTATTTGGGCGTAGTTAATTTCAGTCTCATATAGAGCTTTGGATGTGTAGGCTACTGGTTTCTCACCCTGCAGAAGAACCACACCTAATCTGCATTTAGATGCATCCACTTGTACTTTCACATCCTTCTGATAATTAAAATAGATGAGGACTTGACCTGCTTTATTAGACAGTAATATATATTCTTTTAACAATATATTTAATTAATTTTTCTGTATTACAGAACAAGCAAGTGATAAGAACATAAGATTTACGTTAAACAAAATAATCCCCAAAGTGACCAAATATATAAAAATACATAAATAAATAAAAAATAATAAAAACAAAGAAATATAATATAGATCAAGCTCCTCACCAAGAGTTATTTTCTAAATTAATTCCCTTCATAATCACACTCCAATCAACACCTTCATTCATGTGACCAGAGTGGCCCATTTGTGAGTCAGACAAACAAAGACCTTAATGAGACTACTGTGAGGAGAGTGAATGTAATCTGCATGTGAATCTAGTTTACATAACATCTCATCTTTTAAAACTCCACACTCTCTCCGTTTTCTCCTTCAGTTATCCAATTATAAAAAGTTTCATGAATTTAAAAATCTTGAAAATAGCAATTTAATCATTAATATTATCACACCTTGATTATTGCTCAGGAGTTTTATCAAATGGTACTGGAGACATGTTAAACAAATTACAATGTATACAAAACAGAGCTGCGTGGACAATACTGAAGTGTAATTATAGGACTAATATCATCTGAATGCACAATAAGCTGAACTGGTTACTGGTCAAAGACAGACTGTTTTACTCACTGATTATTGTTATTAGAAAAATATCCGTCTTAAAATCACCTTTTATTTTATGTAAAAACCTTTTCTTTAGTGTAGAGAATCATGAATATATGACAAGGCATGCAGTTGTAGGAAACTTTACCATACCTAAAGCAAGATCTAACGCCATCGAACGCACTCTCTTGTATAGAGGTATAATTGAATGGATTTTGCTACCTAAATATATTTAACTCACTAACAAAAATCAGTTTAAAATATTAATAAAAAAACATCTATCTATACAGTGTGTATGATGTGTTGGAACATTGTATAGTTGTAGGTGGCTATATGTGTATGTATGTGTACAGGTGTATTAATATGTTTACATGTATGGATATATACATACATACTCATGTATACATATCTATGTATGCATGGGTGTGTGTATATGTATGTGTTTGAATGTCTTTGAGTTTATGTATGGTCACATGATATGTATAATCTTGCAGAATGTAAAATAATAATTGCAATAGGTTGTGTAAAGGGAAAGTGTAAATATCTTTTTCTGTTTTTGTTTTGTTTAAGATAAATATACAGTTCTTCCGGTTAAAAGGGAGTTTTTCTTTTCCTCTGTTGCAAATGTGCTGCTCAGGATGGGAGACTAGGATGAAGTGAAGATTCAACACAATCTGCTGGCTTCCTTAGATAGTTACTTGTACATAATCAGCTTTTATAATGTGTGTGAATGTTTTTGTACAGTGAGACGACTTTTGCTGTGACTTGGCACTTTATAAATAAACTGAACTGAATTGAATCCCAAGAATTTGTCTGTCTCTATAGTGTTCTTGAACTAATTCCAAAGCATGATGCAATCCTCTGCCATGTCATCCCAATGGATACACAATGAGAAATTGGTTCAGCTGCAATGGTATAGCTGGGACATCTGGGGTCTCAAGTTAAAGATGAACTGAAATCAAATCTCAAAAAATTTACATTTCATGAATGTTATTTAGTCAAACACATCCACACAACATTCGAGGGACCCATTTTTCTGACCTAAAACTTAATAATAACCTAAAAATAACTTAGCGTTTTAGTCAATAATTTCTAAAGTGGGTGATTTGTGGGGCAGAGTTGCTTGAGAGTAGCATTTATGAACTCTCACAGCAGAGTAAATTAATGAACAGCAGGTTCAGAATGTGACATTTTAATCACACGTGGATTGTCGATATTTTTTCATCAATAACAAACTGCTCGGAATCACAAACTGATCTCAGGCTGTCGGCCTGTATCTGCAGTCTATACCTCTTATGACAGCATGCGTTCACAACATCATTTTTGAAGTAAAACTTCCTGTTTCTCGTTTCCTTCTCTGTGGCAATGTCCTCCTCTCCATTTGTCTTTCTTTGAAAATTAAAAGTAGTTGGCAAAAGGTCCTGTTTTTTAGTGTGAAGTCAGTCCACTGCATTAACAAGGGTCGAAGCTTCTTGTGCCTCTCTTTGAACTGATCCAAACCTTAGTTCTGTTAGTAATTCCCACATCAGAGCTTATGGGTCCAAATCTTAGGAAGGTCCAGTGGTATTTTCTGGCCAGTTTGAGCAATGAATTCCAACACACTGAATTGTATTGTACTGGTATTCATCCACTCACTAATAAATTGAATGCTCGTGAACCCCAGTGGCTCTGTGGACGTCACACATCAGGGGGGTCAAGGAAAGAGCTGAAAACATTGGTTTCTTCAATGTTCGGTATTTTAAAAAAAATTTGTATATTTTTTTAGCCATGTTTAATGATTTTCTTTCGATTGGTGTTGGCTTCAAAACACTTTTCAGTTCAGTTTTAAGGTTGTTGGGAGGGTGAGAACGTTGGTTACAAAAGTAGATCGCTTTCTATTTGCATTTTCAACCTATAAGTTTTGAAAACACCTATTAAGTGATTTGAGTGTGTTATTGACATTCCTGTTATTAGGATCATATTTTTAAAACAGCAACAATAAATGGTGATAGTGTATGGTCATCAAGCTGTCTATAAAGACTCCTGGGTGAAATAGTTTGACTGCTCTCTTTGAAGTGACTCAATGCCTTGTAGAGCACATGTGAAAAACTTGCAACTTCATTGTTATACAAAGAACATTTAAATGTAAAAAAAAAACACAGGAATAGATAAACAGATGTTTAATTCTCATCAGAATCCAGTGTCTTATTGTGAGAGGCTTCAGATTTGAGTACCCACTCGGAGCTGCAGCGGTCAATCGCTGCTCATCTTTTGTTGCATGTGACATGGTTCTGATCATCTCTGCCGAGGCTAACGTAATATAAAGTAACACAGCTACTTCAATAAAGTTTCTTCATTCAAGAGATAGATGAGGAAATTAGTTTTTCTATTTCACTAAACACAGATTTAGGTAGGAAGTAGGACATTGTTTCAATGAAATAACAGTAAATGAGGTAGTACTGTCATTTTAACTGTATTCACCCTTCCAGCCAGGGAGGTGGGCAAGAGTGACCATCTAAATAGATTGTGTTTTGTTTTCTCTAGAACAGTTTTAAATCATTTTAAAATTGTGTCTATAAAGATCATTGCTTGAGTCATGGACTGAGGCAGTTTCTTCACTTTGAGAATTTCTTAGAAAACAGTTTTTCAAGAATAGGAGAAAGTTTGGCCTCATTAACAGATGAGGCATTTAACATATGGGTAAAATGTGGAAAAACTTTGATGAAGACTCTTTTTGTGAAAATGTTTTTGGTACATTTGAACAGTTGGTGGATAAGTTCAAGATCCCTCAGTCTCATTTCTTCAGGTATTTACAGCTCAGAAATTTTGTTACCTCCAACACTGACTGTTTCCCACACTGTCTCTCTTTTGGACAACATTTTTGAGCTTAAACAGGCCTCCAAATGTGTTATAAGTGTTATTTACCAATTGTTGGGTAACTATAAGGTGACCCCATTGCAGCTTTTTAGGGAAGGATGGGAGAGAGGTCTGGGCGAACAGATTGCAGATGAGACTTGGCATATGATAATTGGGAGAATATTCTCATCATCTATCTGTCTCAGACATGTGGTTATCCAGTTCAAGGTGGTTCATCGTTTGCACTGGTCTAAAACTAGATTGAGTAAAATTAAAGAGGGTTTGATTCAACATGTGACTGGTGTAGATGGGAACCTGCCTCTTTGCCTCTAATTTTGCCTGCCCAAAATTAGTTGACTTTTGGAAAAGTATTTTCGAAACCTTGTCCAAAACAATTGCACCCTGTCCACTTAAGGCTATTTTTGAGGTGGTGCCTCATAATGCCACTATCCCTAAAACATATTCCAATTTAATTGCTTTCTGCACTCTGTTGGCCTGGAGAAGGATTTTACTGGGGTAGAAAGAACCCTTCCCACCCACTCATGGGCAATGGATAAGGGATTTCATGTACAATACTCAATTGGAAAAAATTAGATACACACTAAAAGGTTCTATTCAGGAACTTTCCAACATATGACAACCTGTTTTACTTATTTTGAAAACACTGATGCTAATAATATCGCTTAACTATTCTTTCTGTATTTTTATTTATTTTTTTTTTCTTTTAAAAATTTATTTATTTATTTGACTGGCTGGGTTACAGTTGTGTTGTTGTGGAACGGTTTGGGTGGAAAGGAAAGGGGAAAAATAACACAAGATAGCACTTCCTTTTCCGCAATGGAATATTTCCATTCAGCAGGTGTGAGTGAATGAGAGACAGTGCAACTGTACACTTCTCAGGGTGCATTTGTGTCAGTTTGCCCTTTAGACCATAATCTGAAGCATCTGTTGACATTATGGTCAGGTCGAAGGCCGTCAGTGCTGGGATGTTCACGATGTGCTCCTTAACAGTGTTGAAGCTTAACTGTGTAGCTGCAGTCCACTTGAACACATCATCAATTAGGCAGACACGCATGAGCTCCACCAGTGATGCGTAATTTTACATGGATTTCGAATACCATGCTGTGAGCCCTAAGAATATGTGCTGGGTGGTGTCATCATTAGACACTAGAGCTTCTGTGATTGCTCTAAGATTGTCTTCATTCAGCAGAACACCCTAGGCTGACACTGTGTCCCAGGAACTACAGACTTTTTTGGTTGAAACAATACTTTTCAGTATTTTTTAAAATATATTTATTAAACTTTTCAACAATTATAAACTACACAGACAAAAGAAGGAGAAAAACAAAAATAAAACTTTTGGCCCCCCAAAAAAGAAAAAAACATTCAAGCTTTGTAAACCCAGTCAGGTGTTGTTTACATATACATAAATAGAAAAAGAATATCACTTAGTTGTCACAGCTCACAGCCGTTGTCACGCCTCCTCTCTCAGTTCCCTCCCTCAGCTCATGTCATGCCCACATTACCATGCCAACCCATCATCAAGCCAAGTTCCTGCACCTGTGATTACCTGTATTTAAGCTCACTCCACACGCTCAGACTCCGCCAGATTATTGAACAGCTTTTGCTTAGTAAGTGTCCAGCGATTCCCATAGTTTCATGCCTGCCTTGTTTTTGACTTCTCGCCTGCCTCTCGACTTCTGCTTTTGCTCGCTCCCTTTTGGATACCTTTTCGGACTCGGACCTGGATTGACGGACTTTGCCCCTGCTTATCGGACTTAGCTTTTGGATTGCCCTTCTCTGTTTGGGCTGCCAACTTCTGATCTCCCGGTTTCGACCCCACGCTTGCTACTGGATATTCCTCTCTGCCCAAGACCCTCATCTGAAACTCAGTTCCTGCTCCGGGGCTTCCAGGGCTTTGAACCCCAGCCACTGACTGGTCTAGACCTGCCACTAAGTGTGAGTGCTGCTTTGATACTATTTCTGACAGCTCTGAGTTAACCAATAAAAGGTTAAAACTTCGTCTTTGTTGACTCCATTGTTGCCTGACCTTGTCATTAGTTACAGTACTGGATTGTACAAAACCGTATTCACTAACATTACACCACAAAGCCTCTTGTAAGGATTGCGGAAATATTCAGTCCAATGTATGACAAAAAAGGTTCCCATGTTTTAACAAAAACATCCTCCCTGTCATGCAACCGGCATGCCAGGTAGTCAAGAGACACGTGGTTCAGGACAACCTTCTTCCATTGTATCTGGGAGGGAATTTTTTCAGTTATCCAGTTAAGGGGGAGACGTTTTCTTGCACAGAAAGTTAACACTCTGTAAAGCTTTCTTTTATGTTTATCAGCAATTGTTGGATCAGTTATTCCAAGTAGTAAAAATAAGGGATTGTTGTCTAATTTAACAGACATGAGGCGTGCCTTTCTTTTTGACCATATAAAAGAGCTAAACCAACCATTTAACTGTTTTAAGGCCTTACTCGACAAAATCAATTGTTTCAAACAGGCTGGGGATAGACACCTCAGGCTCAGTCATTACAATTAGGACGTCATCAGCATACAGAGTGATCTTATGCTCTCTATCCGCAACATTGAGACCAGTTATATCTTTATTAGACCTAATAGCTTCGGCTAAGGGCTCTATTGCAAGGGCAAACAGCAGAGGCGAGAGAGGACAGCCCTGTTTTGTACCTCTTGAGACATTAAAGTAAGGAGACCACAATCCATTTGTGCACACAGCTGAGACAGCACTTTCATACCATAGTCTTACCCAATTTATGAACCCATTCCCCAGTCCGAACCTACGCAGTGTATAAAACAGATATGATAGTTCCACACGGTCAAATGCCTTCTTCACGTCCAGAGAAAGCACAAGACCACTTAAAGACTTCTGCTGAAAAAACTGGATGGTGTTTAGCAGCCGACGCATATTATTATAAGAGTTACGACCTTTAATAAATCCAGTTTGGTCTTCATTAATAAGGAAGGGTAACAGACCTTCTAAATGCATAGCTAGAATCTTGGACAGGATCTTTATGACCCACAGTTCTCAGGGGTCTTACCCTTTTTTAAAATCAAAGAGATGTTTGCTTCTCTTGTGGTAGAGTCCCTTTAGTTAAAGAATCACTGAACATATACGGTTGATTAAAAAGCTATGAAACTCTTTGTAAAACTCTGCACTAAGTCCATCTGGGGCCAGGAGACTTGCCGGATTGTAATCTTTTGATTGCATCTAGAACTTCTTTTTTAGATATACAAGCTTTGAGGCTTGTCTTCTGGTCGTTTGTTAGACCAGGGAGCTTAATGAAGGAGAAAAATCTGTCCATTTTTTTCAGTAGCGTTGGGTTGTAGCTCTGATCTATACAGATTTTCATAAAAGTCCTTAAATATGTTGTTAATGTTCGCATTCTCAAATGTTTGCTTTCCCTGGTCATCTATGACCGAAGGGATAGTCTGGGAGTCTGCCTTTTTCTTTGTTAAATATGCCAAATATTTCCCTGCTTTATCCCCATGTTCATACATTTTTTGTCTTGCAAATCTGATCTGAATTTCCGCTTCTCTAGTCAGTAGTGTGTCCAAGGCAGAACGAAGTGCAGTTATCTCTTTAAGTTTTCGTGCAGACGAGTGTGTGACATATTCCCTCTCAGCTTGTTTTAATTTGGTTTCTAATATCTTTTTTTGCTATAGCAATAGCTTAGCCTGCCTGCATTTCTTAGTGGATGCATAGGATATAATAAGACCTCTAGAAAAAGCTTTGGACATTTTCCATAGTAATGGTGGGTCATCTGTGGAGGGTTAATTAGTTGACATAAATATCTCAAATTCTTCTCTGAAGTAAGTCAAAAACCTCTGGTCTGTCAGGATATAAGGCGAAAACCTCCAGTGTCTAGTCTGTTTTGATGGGTTAGATATGGTGTATTGTAAAGAAACCGCAGCATGATCTGAAATGGTTATTAGGCCTACAGAGCAAGCAGATACTGAACTTAAAATACCTTTTGGAAGCAAAAAATAGTCAATTCTACTATAAGATCCGCAGGCATTTGAAAAATAATGTATATTCTTTATCAGAGAGATGTTGAGCTCTCCATGTGTCCACAAAGTCCATGTCTTCACAAAATGCATTAATAATCTTAGCATGCGGTGAGAGTGGTATTTTACCAGATGGACACTTGTCTATAATAGGGTTCAAGTGACAGTTAAAATCTCCCCCTATGAGAGTCTGCCCAATGCTAAGGTTTATAACTTTAGGGAACAAAGATGTTAAAAGATCTGTTGGAGAGCCAGGTGGATTATAGACATTCAGTATAATTATTTCTTCTCCAAAGAGCAGGCCCTTCACAGTCACAAAACATCCCTGTTTGTCCTTTATACAGTGTCATAACTGAGCGGATTCTGTCCAGAGAGCGAAACCAAAACCAAACACGGAGACGAACATAAAGGTAAGTGCGTTTATTTACAGGTGAAGCTATATACAGTGGGCGGTTCCCGGAGGAGTCTGCAAGAGAAGGAGAAGCTAGGTGAGTCTCGGGTACGAATTTAGTCCAGGATGGTTGCAAGGTGGTGATTATAATGTCTCTTTGTTTGCTTACAGGTCTAGGAGGTGAGTGCGGCGCCGAGGTGAGGAGGAGCGGTTCCAGTAGTTCCAGGATTGACAAGCCAATTCCAGCAAGGTAAGTATCAGAGTGGTTCCAGGTAAGTAGTCCTTAAGGTCCGTAGTCGTGGCGTGGCAAAAACCCAGTAGGTTCGATGCTCCAGCGAAGATCTGATCTCAGCCCGCTGCTTAAATATTGGATGGTCTCGTCAGTGGAATCTGGAACACCTGTGAAGCAATGATTAGTGGTGCCGCCCAAAAGGCGGAGCCAAACCCAGATCCTCACATACAGTCCAGAAATTTAAACGGGACATTCTTTTGGATCAGAATGGCTACTCCTCTACTTCTTGATGTGAAAGATGAAAAATATGCCTGCATAAACCTTTCCTGCCAAAGTTTAAATGCTCACTGTCACTTAAATGAGTCTCCTGCAGTAATGCTATCTGTACTCCTTCTCTTTTAAGATAATTTAAAACTTTCTTCCATTTGATGTATCCCATTCACATTCCAAGTGCACAACCTGACATATTTGACTAAAACAAAGCATTGCTTGGACACCTGAGCTTCATTTGTGCATAAATAAAAGTAATAAAGAACATTGGGATAAACTGAACATAGAACGAACCAACAAAAACAGAAAATGTGTACCGAGAGTACACTTTGCCTTACAATGGCTCGAACATAAACACTGTCCTACTCTTAATCTCAGAGAAGTTCCAATGAGCGGGATCTCTAACGAAAAAAAAAACATCTGTCAGTCCGGGTCGCAGGGAGGCTTCGCTTTGCATATACCTTTTGCTGAATCAAAGTAATTAATAACATAACGCTCCAGTTAAAATCCAGTTTACATGCATGAGTGTACTCACGTATCAATGCAAATACAGATCCGGACAGTCCTTCACTCAGCCAGACAGATATTCAGTGAACTCCGCCACTAATTCACTGAGATGGAGGATCTCCTCCAGAGTGCTGATGTAGTGCTCCACCTCATGGGGCCTGGTTGCTCCGCGAAGAGTAACTTTGAGCAGAGCCCGGTAGATCTGCCTGTATTCTGCACCAAGCAACTTGAGCCGTTTTTTCACCGCATCGTAGCTCTTTCTCTTGCGGAGAACCGCAGCCAATTAATCCTGGAAGAACATTACTACAGAGCAGGGGCGTCACTAGGTTTTAAGGACAAGGGGGGCTTAGCCCCCAGGAGATGCACAGGATGTGAGCAAACGTAGTGGGCGAGAACAAAATTTCTCAAACAGCTAACAAAACCTGAGTTGCTTTTCCACATTTTTGGACACATTTTGTAATGAGTTGACAAGTTTTGTTTTGGTTTTTGCTTTGTCTTGTGTTTAGGGATGTTTTGGTATTTGTCTTCTGGGTTTTGGTTTTGTTCTTGTCTTTGTTTTTCATTACTCACTTGCCCTCAGTCTGCTCCTGCTTTTCTGTCACGCCCATCTCCACCTGTCTT